>NC_064283.1:5947576-6046171 GCF_019186545.1 Solanum stenotomum
GGGGGGGGGGGGGGGGGGGGGGGGGGTACTTATGCATTTTCCCAAAAAAATGAGGCAAGGAGTGAACCGTTGTAAATGATGGAATCTAGAGTATCTTTCAAGCGAATACAGAACATTATTATTCTCATGGGTGTTTCCACTAGGAATTTTTGCTGCACCTTTATAGCATGTATCTTATCATTTCCTGAAGTTATATAGGCCACTGAATGAAAAGATGTTGTCATTGGTTGCAGATTGTGGTTTCTCTGGGAAGTGGGCCATGGGATGAGCTATTTGGTGGAGGCAATTCACCAGCCTTTGTTGTGGCTGCGCTTTCAGCATTTGCTGGTGGACTTATAGCCATCTTGGCGATTCCTCGAACACGGGTTGAGAAACCCAAGATCTTTGCATGAGGTAAGCTGCTAATGTCTCTGTTTGAACTCCTTTCTATTCTACTTGTCCACCATATTTACATTATCTATCTCTAGTTTTCTGAAGAGCAGGCTGTTGAGCCAACTTTTCCCATTTAAGGACCTTTAATAGGGCTCGAACTCATAGTCGTTTGACCCATTTTGTTTCCAAAAAAAATAGATAGAATAGTTATGCAAAAAGTGATGCCTTCATTCAGTGGTGGAACCAGGATTTTCGCTAAGAGTATTCAAAATATAAAAAGTGAACACATGAAGAAGCTAAGGGGATTCAATATTTACTATATTATATATATAAAATTATTTGACCTTGTATATACTGTATATTTATTGGCGCTAGCCTAACTCCACCCCTGCCATCAGTCTTGTGTATCATCTCTACATTCATTGTCTCGAACTCAGACGTCTTCTTTTATTCCAACGTTTTAGTAACATATCTCTAGAAGCGTAGCAAATGAACAGAGTGGAGGCAATTCACTCCTAATTTGTCCTTATGGGCACTTAGCATTGCGTTCTAAGAATCTGTTAGTATATCAGTAATCCTAGTAATTATACTTTAGATTAGTAGAAGTTACTGAAAAAATAAGGAAGCCTTTATCCCTCTTATTATTTATGTTCTCCTATTTGAATACATCTGCAAAACTATTTAATCTCCAGAGCTTGAGGACATGCAACAAAAGAAATATTGAAAAACACGTTCAAGAGAACATTTTGCTTTAACAGACACATAAACTGCATAACTGGTGTCAATAATTTCTTCCTAATTGTGAAATAGAACAAATAATTTCTCATTAACTTGATTAAGTAACAACAATGTATATATTAGAGGTCGTCCTTTATATAGTAGTTCTAGACTCTGTACAATATGGAAAGTATTCAAACCTCTATACTACTAACATAATTAAATCTATAAGATTTTTCTTATTTAAGTACGACTAACCTGGATATGTATGCTTTTAAATACACATTTTCTTTATATTCCAACACTAATCTAACACATAACTACAACAGTTTAGGAATATCCATAGATTCTTAACAAGATATTGACTGATTAAAATATTTGTAGATAACACACCCCTAAGTTAAGATGTACAAATTGTCTACTCTTTTTACAAAAATAATCAATCTTCTCCTAGCGACAACAAAAACAATTTCTTCATATCTGTTCATGTCTCAGTGGACAGATAATTTATCTGGTACTTGTGCTAGTGGGAGGTAGCAGATATCTTGTAGAATTAATTAAGGTACGCGAAAACTAGCTCAAACACCATGGTTATAAAAAAAATTGATATTGAATCCTCAAATATATTTTGTTAGAATATCAACTAACTAGTCACTTAAATTAAGCAAAACCAGTCAAAACACATATTTTTATTGATAACCGAGACAATTCCTGAAGGCTAATGATGCACGGTTCGAAACTCGGTGGATAGTGGGTTGCCCCTCTACCCTAGTCGCAATACATTCTGATTCCATCTTTTATTTTATAAAAGGACAATCTTTTTAGTATGTTCATTCTTGGTTACATGAATTTTTAAGCTACATGCAGCACCACTTGATTTTCAAATAAGTTGCAATTCTTCATTTCTTCAACATATGAACTCTAATAGAACTAGCTTTAACCATATAAGCCCACATATGACTAAATGCATGGTTTGTTACTGTCTTCTGCATTTAATCTGGCCACCACATCTTATTGTTCTAGTGTTTCAAAATATTATATTACCAGTTAAAAATAAAAGGCAATGCTTTGAGGCAGATGCTCTGGTGGAAGGAGATCATATCCAGTTTCAATCAAAATTCAAAATAACCCATAATCTGTGTGGGATGCAACTGAGATGTCTGATCATATCATTGTTAGATAATTGAGCATATCATTAAACGTTGATATTGACCTTGAACCTTTTAGAGTCTCCTGTTTAAAACCAGCCTTAACATTTAGGTGCAAATTGACTATCAAAATATACATCATATTTATTAGTGATGATTTCTAATATCTTTTAATGTCTGGTAATACTCTCTAGAAGCTATATCTATTCAACTATTACTACTACCTCAATCCTAAAATAGTTAAGGACAATGTATCAATCCGCCTTCTCAGTTCTAGTTGGGCTCCTTCCATTTGACTAATTTGTTTTTTCAGGACAACTTAGGAGTTCTCCAAAACTTAGGTTTCTCTAAATGTTACACGTAGCCTACCAAATTTATCAAATAGTTAAGGTTAATGTATCAATCCTCCTCCTCAGTTCTATTTGGGCCCCTTCCATTTGACTAAATAATTTATTTTTCAGGACAAATTTGGAGTTCTCCAAAACTTAAGTTTCTCTAAATGTTACACCTAGCCTACACAGTCATATAACCTCTAACCAAATTTATCAAACACTGGACGAAATGTAAGTGTCCATATGGCTTAACCTTAATAAGTGTAACTAGTTGGTATCACTTACACAAGTGCTTAGCTTCCATTAGGGTAGAAGGTAGTAGGTAGTAGAGCATTGACTAGTTTCCCTTACCAATATTGTTATTATTACTCCCATATTATCTTATTCTTCAATTCTATTATCACATGTTGTTTCCTTTGTTTCGGTCATCGTATTTTTTGTTGTTGCTACTGGTCTCTTCTCCATTATGCTAGCATGACTGCTTTACTACTGTATTTCCTTACGATACTTGATTTTATTATGTGTTGCTTGAGCCGAAGTTTTATTGTAAACCACCTCTCTACTTTCACAAGGTAGGGATAAGGCTGCAAACATACCACCCTCCCCATACCCATTTGTGGGATACTGGGATTATGCTGGCATGTTGTTGTGATTGTTGGTAGATGTAGATGCCACGAATTGTTTCAGGAATCAAGCTTCAGATTATGGTCAAAGCATATTATTCCTGTTTTTGTTTATTTTTCCTAGATGCATTCAAGTTTAAAACACCATTGAAAGCTAAAGAGTGCACTATAATTATTTAATCTCATGTTTAGAATCCTTTTCCAACCAAGTCATTGAAGAAATGCATTGAGCATTTTTGCATAAAAATGATATTTTTTCCTCATTTACATGCAATGCACATGCTTACAAAGTTGCGACCTTTAAGAGGCTTTTAATCATTGAAAAGAATTTATAAAGTTAGAGAGTATTGATTAAGCTCTTTCTAAAATCTGCTATTTCTAGCCATGTTATTGAAGAAATACCTTGGAGTGTTTTTGCATAAAAATGACAATTTTTTCCCCATATGCATTCTTACAAATTTGTGATTGTAAAAGACTTATCATCTGCTTATTGACACTTGTGGTCACTCTATAGGGATTTCCTGAGTCTATTTTTCCTATTGGACTATTGTCTACTTTTTCTTGAGCTGCTGGGTCATAATATTTTTGTTCTCTGGGTAGGCTATTTTGTCATATTGGAAGATGAGATTGATGGTGGTGGTAATTGTCCACATTGGCCCTGGCAGCCACTTGATATTTCTGTTGTGGCCGTTTTGAGTATTGCTCAATCTGAATGCTGAAGAATTCACGGAGGTATACTGTTGTATTCTATTTTTTTTGAATTTTATGATCAACCCGCAATTTGCATTACCTTTTTGTAAATATAGCTCTTCCACTCACTTGGTACTGATTCTAGCATTCAAGATTGCTTTTCATGTTCATCATTTATTTACTTAGTTACTCAAATTTAGCCACTGAACAATTTTCTGTTTGGTGTTTCTCCACTTTCTAGATAAAGCAAATCTCAAATATCAGTACAAACTGTACAAGAAGTGTTCAGTATATAAAGCACATATTCTTTGTGCATTTAATCTATCTCCGAGTATGGTTTTACTCTGTAAATAGTACTCTTTTTCAGCTGCAAAGGCATTTATCACATCCACATCACAGAAGGCTTTATATAGTACTCTGTAATTGTGCTCTGTTAGACAAGGCTATAGTAAAAGTCATCTCATCATTGCTGCCAGCCATTTATAGATTGTTAGCTTTGGCATGCAACAAAAACTATAATCAACCTAGTATAGTAATAATGAATATACTCTGGAGTTATAATCTCGAGCATACGTAATGGCACCCTAAACTTGTGATTCCATGGACTGATTTTTTTTCTGCCCAAACCATCACCCACAGGGAGTTAGAACCAATTTGTGATATATAAAATAACCTGGCTTTTAGATGCCCGTTATCTATGAAGATGGAGGATACATACATGAAAACCAATCTGGAACATTATCAGGGCCATCTTTTTCTGTAGCTCAAAACCACATCTCTTGCACCAACTATATTTCCTATGTACGTCAAAAGTGGTGTAGTTGAACTCAAAATCATTAACTCATAAGATCACGGAGAAAACTATTTCTCAGCACCCAGTCTTATGCTCAAGATTGTCAGGATGTACAGAATGTTCCCTGCACGAGCAATGACCGAATAGGCAATTTGATAGCATACATATAAAACCGTCCAGTCCAACTTATGTGCAATTAGATCCTTACTGAAACCTTTACATTTGAGCTGCCGATAGCATGTAGTGCAAAAAGATAATTCACTAAACTGTGATGAGAACAAGTTTCGTGTCAGATGCTCCATCTTATTCTGCTGTAAACACAACTCGCCATAAGTTTGCGTCTCTTTAATGTTGATATGCTATTTAGGATCAAAGTTGTGCTTTTGTCAACCATTCATGGTCATGGAGTCTGTGCCCATAGCTAATAATGCTGAAAATAAGTGAAGTTGCAGCTAGGGATCCTTATTAGTCATCAGGCTTTATTCTTTTACCAAAAATATTATGTTTTTCGCAAGCTTACTTGCTTTGGTGATATATCAAGGTGCCCTGGAATCTCATGCAGTTTGCACATGACTTTGGTGAATTCATTTTATAAAATTTTGGTTGGAGGCTAACAGTTCCGGCAGACTGAGCCCTTGATTAAGACATAATTAATCTTTCACTATGAAATTTGTGTGTATTGGAAGCTTGTCTGATAAGAAAAGGTTCCCTTTTCTAATATTCTCTCTTTTCTTGTAGCTTTCTTGTGTGCTTGGGAATAAATTCCTACTGTTGTTGCATATCAGAATCTATAAAAGTTCTTCCTTCCATGTAAAATGCTTACATTTAATAAAGGTGATTGGTACTATTCATTCAAACAACATTGGAATTTTAGTTGTACAATGGCAAAATTCAATGCATTAGTAGACCTGAAGATATCTAGAATAACATCATTGTCTGCTTAATGTGAAAGATTATGAAGTTTAATCGCACATTCATTGATATTTCCTTTTCGCATCGAAAGACCTGTAGATTGTGGTTACAATGTGTGACTTTGGGGGTGAGATAAAGACTAGAACCAGAAGATACTGGAAATGAAAAAAATTTAGCTACCATTCTTTTTCTGTTTTTTTTTTTGGAGAAAAAGTGGAGAATTAGAATGAGTGAATTTGTTCTGTAGTGTACAGAGCTATCATCCATGAGAAAATGTTGAAATATATTTAAGGTGTGACATCTCTGGTGGAAGAGGACATGACAATCGCTAAAAAAAATTCTTTTGCTGTTCTAAAAGGCGATTTCGACGTACTAAACTTGGCATATATTACATGCTTAAAAGTTAATTTGGTGGAAAAATGTTGTAGAAGGAGAATAAAAACTTGGTGCAGATGAATTGGAAAAGCCGTACTTGTGAATCAGATCCAATTTTAGATGCTAACACTCTGTCAATTTTGGTTCATTACGATCTGATGGCATCAGCTCCATATGCATATTGCTGTAATTGTGGATCCCCACCCCCCATCTGGGATATTGAGCAAAAAATCACTACCATATTACTATTTTATTTTTAAGTAGAAGAGCGGTGGAAATACATTTTTTAAACACAAGTAATGTTATTTTAGTAGTGTACTTGCATTTTTTTTTTGGGTTGTTGTTCAAGTACTGAAGAGTGAAAGAATATTTTCTTTGAATTGACAAGCATTATTCAATTGTCCCAAGTTATGTTACGTTTCATTTGTTTCACGTAGCCATGTTGGTGGATAAGATCGTATACTTTATTCAATTTATATACACTGATAATGTAACAAATCCTTGCTACGAGCAAGGCTTTAAGCTGACTACTAGCCCCTTGTATCTGTCTTTGTGACCAGTAATGAAAGCAAGCTTACACGAGCGGAGTTTAAGTTTCACTGTTACACTGTCAATATGGTCTGCCACTAATTTTAATAAGGGGGTTCAAAATCTGAGAAATAAACACACGAACTAGTGGAAGGGGGTTCGACATCTATTATACATACCTAAAAGGTAATTTTAACCATGTATAAATAGTAATATTTTTTGTCCGAACCCCTCATTATATGCTGCCTCCGCCCCTGGGTCTGACACATTGATAAGTTTTTTTTTTATTTTTTGGAGGAAATAAAAGGATTTTGTGATTGAAAAATTAGTGGGGGAGTAGGAAAGGTGCAGGTAACTCTGGGTGCTGCTGGTTAAAGTTGTTCTGTTTCTGTTTCTGTTTGTGTTGCTTTGCAGAAATACGGAGAGACGCACAAGCAAGGCATTAAGGCCCCCCACTTGGAGACACATTGATCCCTGTTGTGAAAATTGGATACAATAAAATTTTAAATGGCTGTAAATGCAACACGTACTTTTTTGTATTTTTATTTTACAAGATTTTGTTTCAGTGTCCCCTTTTCTTCCATCTGCCTCTTCTTCATATGGCCATCTACTGCATACTGTTCTCTTCTGTCACACACCAATTAACCCTTAGTGGTCCCTTTTTTTTTCCCTTTCGAATTTTTTGCAATTTTGCATGATGCTGCTTTCTTATATACGACCACCTTCCCACTCATCCAACAATTCCACATTTTTTTCCCCCTTTCCTACTTCCCACAAACTGTGAGTATTCAGGATAACTTATTTAACTCCCAAGATCAAATATTATGTAAGAGAAAAGATCCCTTCGATTTGACACTTTTGGCCACTTTAAAAATAAAAATAAAGTAAAAATTAACCCCACCACTTTGTTGCTTCTTCTGTTCCTATCCGAATTCCCTAAAGAGAGGTTGTTCGGATGCTAAGTACTTTCTGACTCCTATCTCGAGGTAAGTAACTAGGGAGGAGTAAAAGAAAAGAAAGAAGTTTGTTGGCACGTACATTCTCATTCGCAAGATTATATATATCTTTCAAAATGCTGGCAAATTTAACCATTTCCTTAGGTTTAAACATGTACAATCTCATCTTGGATTGAGACAATTCGATTGATCTCATCCACTTGATAATTTCTATAGAAGTTGTATCCTTTGAAGAAGAAAATATGTTTGTTGTTGGCTGTGCAACCATTCACTTTACCAAAATTGAATGAAATAAAATAGAAATGAATAAGTTCCCTTTTTAGTACTTATAAAAAGAAAAAATACCCATACCAAATGGCCCACACCGACCATAACATTAGTGATTAGATATCTATATTAAAATTAAAAATCATATGATAAATGTCGTATAAGGAATCGTTCAGTTTTTTTTTTTTTTTTTCTCTTCCCACTACTTGAAGAGAAGGAAAATTCCGGCCACAACTTTTCCAGCTGCTTCTTCAAAAACAACACAGCGTGTTGTCTTCACAAACGCATTATTATTATTATTATTATTTTTACAGTGGTGTTTGATATTATATTATAATGCGATAGTGTGTTGTTTTTGATATTATATTATAATGTGATAGTGTGTTGTTTTTGATATTATAAATAATAAAGTGGAAAAAATAGTACATAAATTATATGTAAAGGCCAAAAAAAAGATGGGACCTTGAAAACAGAATTTTAGAAAAAACAGATGTGCACTCACAAAAAAGTTGCAAGTAGCCAAAGACTTAAACGGTGTTTGAGGGGTTACAGACAACATAAGTCATGCTCGATACTCTGGTGCATCACATGGGCTGCGAGGGGAATGTAACATGCATGCAATTCTTTTGCCTTACAACATGCCAACATTTCCTTAGCCACACTTCCCGACAGATCCATGATTTTAAGTTTATGAGTTCTTATAACGACGTCACAATCAGATATTTTTGGTGAATTTCATAGTACAAATACTATGAGTTCATGTGATCTAGACCCCCATGCCTCAAAGAAAAAAGGACATTTGGTGTCTAAAATTCAAAACTCATTGATTCGTTTTAAAAGGGAAAGCACTCGTTACTAAGAGTATCTGATCGATTTTGTATGAACATTTGTAGGCATCAAGAATAAGAAACTTATAGGTGTTTTGTCATATCAAAACTAGCTACTAACTAAAACTTTGAACAAATATTGATATTACTTGTCAATCCATTCCTTCACTTGGAAAATAACATAGATAATCTTTATATTCCCTTTGTTTCTCCTTTCCCCCCCTCTTTTGATGGGTGAGGATGAAAAGAGTTTTTTTTTTTGTGTGTGTGGGGGGTGGGGGGAATTAAAGGGGTGCGATTGGATAGGCGGTTAATTAAGTGTAGAATTGATTGAAACCTAACAAGAGGGATGTAATAAAAACTTATCCAAGACTTGATAAATTAGAATAATGTGTTGATCATTTAACTATAGGGTATAATCCTCCAACATTAATATATAAATTGCCAATAGGGCATTGACACTTGAACAAAACTCATAAAACCATGCAGGTTTCTTCAAGTGCAGCCGTTTGGACGGTGAAACACTAATATGCCCATTAACAAATTATTCTATAATGCATTTTTTATTCATGGACCAACATCACCCTCTTTCTTAGGAATACTTAATTATTACTATTTACTTTCTACTATAGCTTATATTACTACTAAGACAAGATGGAAAAAGCTCCAATTCATAGCCTTTTGAAATGGACAAGGCCCTACCTTTTCATAAGGCCACACGTCCATTCCATCTCATTTAAGTAAGAAAAAGAATCAAAGATAGAATTTTATTTTTATTGTAAGAAAAGAAAGTAGAATGACAAGATAGATAGGCCCGGCCCCCACTAAGCGTCAAAATCAGAATTTGAAGTTTATGATCATAATTACTGAATTCACAATCAAATATTTGTACTATTTTATTGATTTTCTAATACGAATATATTATCTAAGGAAAAAATTATTAGATTCATTTGAATTCGTACTTAATATTATAGCTCCGCCTCGGCCCCCACCCCACCCCAATCTCTCTTCTCACCAAGAGCCGCATTTTATTGGCAAAATTGAGCATCCTAGCTCATATAAGGACACGTCTATTGTAGGGTCAAATTCTTGCATGTATATATATACTACACATCTTGGTTGCACCCTTACTTGCATTCAAAGCTCTAAAACAACAAAAACATATATACCTCATTAAAAAGGTTTCTCTCTCTAATATATTTATTTATTTATTTCTCTTTTCCCTTTTTTCTCCTTGTGTTGCCCACAAAACCATAATATTTATTATCTCTACTAGTCTACTATTGCATCTTCAAGCCTACCAATCTCTTCACACAAAGCAAGAAAGAAACTAGGATAGAAATATAGATAGAGAAAACTATGTGCAACCCAAAGCCTTCTTCTCCATCCTCCTTTGTCTCCAATGAAAAAGTCCATTTTGTGAACTCAAACAAACCAATTGATGTTCAAGTTGATGATGAAGAAGAACAACTTCATAAATGGCCAACCCCATCTGAGGTAAATATATACATATAAAAAAAATAAAAAATAAATAACTTTTCCCCCTATACCCCAACTGAGTTACATTAGCTCAAGGGTTCAGTTCGCTGAAAAATTACAATATATATATATATATATATAAATTTCTTTAACCCTTACAACTCTAAGGAACCTTTTTGTTTAGTGGTAAAGCAAGTTCAAGAATTTTTTTTAAATTGCAAGTTCAAGTACTTCTTAACTCACAATATACTAGTATTTTTTGAGTTCTTTTGCTAAAAATCTTTCCTTCCACCTCAACCAACCACCATACACATATATATACAAATATGTATATATATGCATGTAAAATTTCTTTTTTTTATGTGACAGTCTCACATTGGTTAGGAAATGGATCGATAGTCTGCGTGTCATATCTTTACACTTCCCTATAACACTAAAACTTACTTTTTGTTTAAACATTTCAGGCTTTTGAAGAAATGAAAGAAATAGGTAAGATTGCTGGACCAACAGCAATAACAGGGCTGGTACTTTATTCAAGATCCATGATCTCCATGCTATTTCTTGGATATTTAGGTGAACTTGAGCTAGCAGGAGGGTCTCTTTCTATTGGTTTTGCTAATATAACTGGTTACTCTGTCATCTCTGGTTTAGCAATGGGAATGGAACCAATTTGTGGACAAGCTTATGGTGCTAAACAAATGAAACTTCTTGGAATCACCCTTCAAAGAACAGTACTTCTTTTACTTTCGACTTCAATCCCTATCTCTTTCATGTGGCTAAACATGAAAAGAATACTTTTATGGTGTGGTCAAGATGAAGATATTTCAAATATGGCCCATACTTTCATTGTCTTTGCAATTCCTGACCTTTTTTTCCTATCTTTACTTCATCCTCTTAGGATTTACCTTAGGACACAAAATATTACATTACCTTTAACTTATTGTTCTGGTATTTCCGTACTACTACATGTCCCACTCAACTTCCTCCTCGTGCGATATTGTGATTTGGGTATCGCTGGTGTTGCTCTAGCTATGGTCTTAACTAATTTGAACTTTTTTCTCTTGCTCTGCTCCTTTGTTTACTTTTCCGGTGTATATAAGGATTCTTGGGTTGCCCCGAGCATGGATTGTGTTCGGGGCTGGTCCTCATTGATGGCGTTGGCGATTCCAACGTGTGTTTCTGTTTGTCTAGAGTGGTGGTGGTATGAGTTTATGATATTGTTATGTGGACTATTGGCTAATCCTAAAGCAACAATTGCTTCTATGGGGATATTAATCCAAACTACTTCTTTAGTCTACGTCTTCCCATCTTCCCTAAGCCTTGGTGTTTCAACTCGAGTTGGGAATGAGCTTGGTGCTAACCGGCCTGGTAGGGCCCGGATATCGATGATTGTTTCCCTTTTTTGTGCAATGGCATTGGGATTAGGGGCAATGTTGTTTACAACTTTGATGAGGCATAAATGGGGTGGATTTTTTACTAAGGATGTTGAGATACTTAAGTTGACTTCAATTGCATTGCCAATTGTAGGGCTTTGTGAATTGGGAAATTGTCCACAAACAACAGGTTGTGGTGTGTTGAGAGGAAGTGCAAGGCCTACAATTGGTGCAAATATTAATTTGGGCTCATTTTATGTTGTTGGAATGCCAGTAGCTATACTTGTTGGATTTCTATTGAAAAAGGGGTTTGGTGGATTATGGATTGGGTTACTTGCAGCACAGGCCTCATGTGCAATACTAATGCTTTATGTATTGTGCAAAACTGATTGGAAACTTCAAGTTGAAAGGTCAAAACAGTTAACACAATCAACTTCTACTTCTTTGCCAGTGACAATGCCTAATTTGGACAAGAAAAAGAAGAAAAAAAAGAGTAATAATAATAATAGTAATAATCTTGAAGAGATTTTGTGCAATAAAGTGGAAGATGATTTGATGAAATCAGCAGCTGCTTCACTTGATACAGACCCTCTCATACCTTCCACTACTTAATTAATTCAGAGATTATTGTGCATTGATTGGATTAACTCTCTTCATTTTTATTTTTATTTTTTTTTGGGTCCCTCTAATACCCTTTGATGGGTTGATGTGAAAAATTGTTCATTGGGATTTTCTAGACTAATCATGTATTAACATTTGATGATCATGAGGATATATATAAAACTACTAGCTAGCTTTGTTATATGTTTTTTCTTTTAATTTTCATCATGCCCCATGTAATAATAATAATATGGAATATAACATGATGTATCATCTTCTTATAGTTTATTTCTTATTGGTTGTTACTTCCTACTTTAATTCTCATAAAAACTAATCCTACTCAAAGAATCCCTTAAAGTTTGTGCATATAATATTTTAGTTTCAACCTTGAAAAGAACTCTAACTATTACTATACGAATTTAAGTTATTAAAGGTTTTTTTTCTCTTTGGAAAATTCGTGGTCGCTATTCTTTGAGTTTGCACTAAATAAATTTACTTGTACAATAGCTTATAAACCACATAGAAAATGTAAACCGCACTAAGCAAGTCTGGTGTGACGAATTCGACTGATATATCATAGGCAGATAAAATCAATCCCTAGCCTTTCTTATAAGATATCACCTATTACACCGACTCAACCATCCGTAATAGTAACATGTTAGTTTTCATTTTTGACCCTATTATCAAATGATGCTTATGAGTTATGAATGAATTTACATAATATACATTGTTAATGTCATCGAGTTATCTTTACCCTATTATAACAAATAACATATCTTATTTTTAAGATTTCAAATCTCACATTAAAAAAATGATTACATGTATATATCATTTATACAACTTGAACATGATTATATAAATATTTTTTACACCGTCAATATTCCACTACTCTTACTAGCACTATTATATTTGAATTGAAAGAGGGGAAAAGTGTTGTCGGTTGTTTGAAGAAGTGGGAGCAAGGGAAATATATGTACAATACACCTAGCTAACAAGCTTTCTAATTGTTCCCTTATACCATATAAGGCCACACATTCATCACTACCTAATATGGAAAAGTTTTAAGCATATATATCTCCATACACTATATATTTATTAATTAGTACTACAATACATTACTTAAACATCAAACTTCAACTCAACGCTAACAAAATACTATTATTTACACACTTTCTTTTTCTTTACATATCTAATATTTTATTTTTTTTTCATTAATTTGAGGATGGAGGGTTTCTTCATTTTCTTATAATTAAATTGCTTTACAACACATCCTTACTTCAAAAGTCACCTTTCTTATATGTTTATTTATATTCTCTACTTTTTTTTTTCTTTTTGATTTAATGTTAGCTAGAACACAACCAGTACTACTTTCCAAAATTGGTATTATGAGATTATTTTTATCGGCTTTTCTGATACCATCTCAATATCCTTTTTTGACTTTTCTGCCTAGCTTGCGTTTTGAAATGGATCGAATCTTTTGCAAGCTTTTGTGATTATTCTAAAGCTTTTTCGAAAAGTATACAACAACAATAATATTTTGAGTACTACTTCTAGTAAACAATTTTAAACGATCTTGATCAAGTAATTAATTAATTAATTAATTAACCATCTAGCTTAGTACTTAGTTATAATTAGAATAATAAACCCCATGTCACAAAGATTATTTTTTACACGAGGCACAACAAAATTGAGTAATATGAGGAGAGAAAAAGAGAGTGGTGCGTGTATGTATATATCCAAACAATATTTTTGTTTGTTTGTTTGTTTTTTGGTGTTCGATATCTATATTGAGTTCACTTAATTTGTATTCATGTTATGTAAGGTTCATTTAAAGGAAAAACACTCCCTAACAGGTTTCTTTTCATAAATAATCAAGACGGAAATCTGAAACTTCTGATTAAGGATCTTATCCATCGTATCACGATGCTCGATTATATCCAAACAAGTTAAGTATAAAGGAGTGATAATATTGTGGCAGTAGAGTGAGTGAGTGAGTGAGGGGGGGCCCTGTTTGTAACTGAAGAAACAAACTAAGCTATTATTGCTTGTGTCTACTTGTGAGATGACAAAATTTTGTGCAGTGCCTCTGCATAGCAATTTCCAGCCTCTTCTTCCCCACCATCTCAGTGTCCATTAATTTGTTTGTTTCTTTGCAGATGCACCACCACTACCTCCACCAACAAACCACACTAAAAATGGATATTTACTTCAAGGAGAAATTAGCTACCTATAGGAGCCTTAATTATATTACTATAACTTATTTTACACAATCCTATCATGGTCATGCACATGCCATGATTTAGACAAGGTTTTGTGGGTCCAACCAAACTCATTATTGATGTATGACTACAGAGTCACGATTTTCACTAAAATATAAGAAATATGAAAAAATCAAAGTTATAGTAATATGGTTTGTTTGATGCTATAGAAGAATTGAGTCCTTTGTTAATTTGAATAAGAAATTGATAGTGTTTATAATCGACAAACAACTACAAAGAATCAGATCCTTTAACATGTCTAGAGATGATTGTTTTGTGAATTATAACCAATTTACTATTGTAATAGGTGATTGAGTGTTGAAGCTTTGCTTTCTACTTCCTAAGACTAGATATATAATTACTCAAATTTAACATATTACAATTTGCATTCACAATATTTTTGCAAAAGATGAAATACAAAGCGTATAATATATGGTGGTGTTTGGAGGAATATAGCTATCATAGGACTATTCCTTATCCCCTTTGTATTAATGTGGAAAATAATTATGAAAATATCAAAGAGTTATTAGTCCCACAAAATTATAAAGTATGTAGTGGGAAAATTTGCTGGCATTTGTGGTACAGAGGAAGGACTTTAATTTGCATCATATAATATATCACAACTCACACGCCTAAAATAGGTCAATTTTCGAGCGCAGTACCATTCTTGTCCTCTTTGCATCATCTCTTATCTCTTATTTCGAAAAAATGCGTCACACTTCTCTTCTCTTTCTTTCTTATTATTTTTCAAATCGATTTTAATTTAAGGTATGTTTGGTAGGAAAAATATAATCTCAAAAAAAATATATATATGTGGATTTTTTATTTATTTCTTAGCATTTGATAAGTACATGGATAGAAAACATTATGTTTAATCGATACTATGGTGGGGTGTTTGGAGCGTAGGGTGAAGATAATTAATGTGCAATGTGTTTGTCCAAATAGTAAAAGGACATTTTAAACTCGAAAATTAATGTTAAGGGTAATTTAGGTCTTATTTCTCATTATATCAAGATAATCAATAATATTTTCTCACTTATCTTACAACATGGCTGGAACTCTCAACCTACTTGTTAATAATGAAGGCGCTCAACTAAGTAAGCTACACTTGCTACAACTAAGGTCCAATAGGTGTAAGGAGAACAAATTTAAATTTATTCAATAATTAAAGGTCATTTCTTTTTTTACCCTTTTCTACATTTATTAATTTGATGATTTTACACTTAGAGCTAGAAGGAAAAAAATCCTTTTTTTGTTTTCCACCTAGTGTTTGATATTCGCATTGAGATTCAACTAATCCCAATTCGTATAGGATAGAGCCCCATTCAAAAATAGCGCTCCGTGCTATTTTTAAATTTTCTTTTAAAAGAAGGATATATATGGTAGAGTAGAAACGGTAATGTCAGACCGTACGTGACAACTATTGGAGTGAGAGTTTGAAATTGGAAATAATGTAGCTGCCGTCTGGCCTTTGGTACTAGTAAACTTTACTCTTATTTACGATCCTCCAATCTTCAGTTTGGATAACACATATAATATATGCTTTTTTATTCTATTCTCTATTGGCTAAATGACAAATTCCCTCCTTTTCCCATTTACTATATGCCCTGCCCTGTACCATTCTTGTACTCCGAACCTAGCCTAAACTTGAGTTTTAATCATCATAACCCTATTCTTCTATTCCAACAACAATGTCCAAATGTAAGAACAAACAACAATAATGGAGTAGTTTTAATAAGAATAAGTGGCGAAGTCAAGATTTTTATTTGATGTATAATAGTAATCTATTAATCGAAATCTTTAGTTTGGTCATAAAATAAATATATTGATAACATGGTTGATTTTGACAATTAAGTCAATAATGTACATGAAAGATAGACGAATCGATAGAAAAACATAAGAGAATGCCAAAAAACACAAATAAGGAGAGCTTACAAATTGGAGTGATTTGCACTAATATGATTTTTTGGTGGCATTTAGGGGTGTGCAAAAACCGATTTAACTAATAAATCGAACCGAAAAAAACACTATTGGTTTATTGATTTGGGTTATTGGGCTAACGGTTTTTAAACAGTTTTTCAAAATTTTTTATTGGGTTATCGGTTCGGTTTTTGGTTTTATGATTTTTGTTAATGGTTAAACCGTTAACCCAATCAAACTATACTAAATTTACTATTTTATCCCTAGACCAGTAAACCCTAATTATATAATATTTTACAAACCCTATTACTTTAATCTCGGTATTACTTAAAACCCTATTACCTCTTTGCCTCTACTAAATTTACTATTTAATCCCTAGACTAGTAAACCCTAATTATATAACATTTTACAAACCCTATTACTTAATCTCAGTTTATCTTGTTTCATTCTGTAATTGCAAGCACATTTCTAACTTGAATGTGCCAATTGCCTAGACTCTAGTGTCTAAACTTGCAAGAAAAATGATTGTTACTTTTATGATTATTACTTTCATGCCAAATGCTGGAAAAATCATATGGTTTATATGAAAATTTTCTTATCGTGTATATATCAATATATATGAATATTTTCTTATTGGTTAAATCGAAAATCGAACCATTAAGTACCATAAATCGACTAAGCAAAAACCGATAAGAAATATGTTATTAGTTTGGTTATCGGTTTGATGTATTTACAAATCGAAAACCGATAAACCGAACCGACCGATGCACACCCTAGTAGCATTATTTAAATTTTGATCCCCTTAATAGAAATTGAAAATATGTTCTTAGTTATTGTCGTGATGATTTATGGTGATTTGTCAAGATGTCTAAGCAAATATTTGGTTGTTGCTGGGATTTGAGATTTCTTATTTGATATTGATTAAGACTTGTCTCAATAATAAGTTATGGTAATTCGTCAAGATTTATGATCAAATCCAGATAAATTGTCGAAACTCACTGAAATCCTGACGATTCAGAATTTGTGATCATCATAACATATTGTGTAGAGATTTACTAATACATTTTACTTCAAAGTTGATCCAAATGACTTCAAATTTGATATTCAAATTAATTCCTAATACTAACCGCGACAATTTTCAATAATTAGATGGGTAAAGGGTCAAATATGCCCCTAAATTATTCGAAAAAGTACATATACCTTCCGTTTAAAGTTTGGCTCACTCATGTCCTCGCCGTCCAACTTTTCGTCTAAATATGCCCTTATGGGCGTTAGTTGGCCTGCTGGACATATCCAACTCATTTTCCATTTCTTTAAATGCCACATGGAATTGCCATGTCATTTTGACTTTACCACATGGCATTTATATCAAAATGGAAAGGGATCAATTATGCCCGTAAAAAATTCGAACTCATAAACACTTGATCCGACCCATAAATCAACCCCCCTTTTAAATAAACTACCCGACCCGTTTTCAACAATTTTGTTTAAATTTTTAATTTTTTC
Organism: Solanum stenotomum; assembly: GCF_019186545.1. Classification (NCBI taxonomy): domain Eukaryota; kingdom Viridiplantae; phylum Streptophyta; class Magnoliopsida; order Solanales; family Solanaceae; genus Solanum; species Solanum stenotomum. Next base: position 5,965,253 of record NC_064283.1, read on the forward strand.
GGTAAATCCCAAAAATTAGTAATTGATTAATAAAAAATAGGAAAAATATGAAAAAAATATAAAATTAACGCCAAAAATTCACAAATAAATATTGTAACCTCAAATTCATCAATTTCAACAATTTTTTTAATTTTTTATTTTTTTTGGGTAAATCCCGAAAATGAGTAATTGATTAATAAAAAATATGAAAAATATATAAAATTAACGCCAAAAAATCACAAATAAATATAGTAACCTTAAATTCAAAAATTTCAACAATTTTTTTTAATTTTTTTTTTTGGCAAATCCCGAAAATGAGTAATTGATTAATAAAAAATATATAAAATTAACGCCAAAAAATCACAAATAAATATAGTAACCTTAATTCAAAAATTTCAACAATTTTTTTTAATTTTTATTTTTTTAATAAATTACTCATTTTCGGGATTTGCCAAAAAAAAATTAAAAAAAAATTGTTGAACTTTTTGAATTTAAGGTTACTATATTTATTTGTGATTTTTTTTTGGCGTTAATTTTATATTTTTTTCATATTTTTCATATTTTTTATTAATCAATTACTCATTTTCGTGATTTACCCAAAAAAAATTAAAAAAATTGTTGAATTTAAGGTTACAATATTTATTTGTGAATTTTTGGCATTAATGTTATATTTTTTTTTCATATTTTTCCTATTTTTTATTAATCAATTACTAATTTTCGGGATTTACTGAAAAAAATAAAAATTTAAACAAAATTGTTGAAAACGGGTCGGGTAGTTTATTTAAAAGGGGGTTGATTTATGGGTCGGATTAGGTGTTTATGGGTTCAAATTTTTTAGGAGGCATAATTGATCCCTTTCCATTTTCATATAAATGTCACGTAGTAAAGTCAAAATGACATGGCAATTCCTTGTGACATTTAAAGAAATGAAAAATGAGTTGGATATGTCCAGCAGACCAACTAACGTCCATAAGGGCATATTTAGACAAAAAGTTGGACGGCGAAGGCATGAGTGAGCCAAACTTTAAACGAAGGGTATATCTAGAACTTTTCGAATAGTTTAGGGGCATATTTGACCCTTTGCCCTAATTAGATTAAACCCAAACCTTCAAATATTAATAATATCATTTTCTCTTCGTTAAAACGTTTTTTCCAAGCTCAGCAAAACCTAATATTAATATTTTCAATTTTCTACCACCAAACCAATTCAAGTTATTAAAGATAGACAACATAAGCTCAACGCAATATTATCCATTCAATTCCAACCACACATAAGTAATTGAATCTTTAATTTTTATACCACATACTTCAACGTAATACAAATGTCCCTATTTTTATTTATTAGAGTGTTCACATCAAAATTTTGTTATCACTTAGAAAAACGCCGTTATAATTTTAGTCAAATTTCAACTCTTTTTTGCTTCAATGAATAGCTAGCTATATATACAAATTAAAGTACAAGTTGAACTACGTGGATGTGTCAATGTAACAGAAAGGGATGGCTTATATATTAAAAATGGTAGGCCTATATATATATTGCATATGTATACATCTTTGTCATTATATTCTTAAAACTCAATCACTCTATCCCATTTTATATATCTCATTATTATTATTATTTGAATAATCAAACAAAAATTTTATTATTATTATTTCAGATATGTTGTAATACTTTAAATATCCATAGTTCAAAAAGAGCGTGTAAATTGTCTCAAGTGTATGTATGGGTTCTTCAAGTTGGTCACTTTTGATGGACCTACCTAACTAGTTGTGTATCTCTTTCCAGAAACAATATTGGGTGTTTAATTAGGCATTTATTCATTCTTTTTTACTCAAAATAAATTAAAATGATTCTTTTGTAGGAATTAAATAAGAATTCATCCATAAGGGATTTTTAAAAACAATTATTATAATTTCTCTTATACACTTACCCCTATAATGTATGATTGGAAAGAACATGCTATGTCACATGACTCTTTTTGTATCACTTATTCAGATTAGGGTTTCAACTGTGATATAGGAGGTTGCTTTTATATAACGTAACAGTTTCTCATCAAATCAAACGAAATCTGTCATGGTAATTTATTTATAAACAAAAGGAGTAAAAGAATGTCCTTAAACTATATATTTCAAATGGATTAACTTTATCCCATTACAATTTTTATAAAAAAAAATGTTTCATTGTTAGTCAACTAATTTAAAAATGTCCTCCAACCAGCTAAGTAGTTCAAAAGTATCATTCCTATTAACGGTTATACTTCAAAATAAGGAGAAAGGTAAAACCAATCTAAGGCTAATTTTGGACCATTTTCCCTTGTTTATAATATTTTAATGTAATTCAGAATTATGTGAATTTTATTTGTCTACAAAAGTTAAGGAAATTAATATTTGAATTCACATGGAATATTATAATTATTATTATTTCAAAAAAAAATTGGGACGATGAAAATTATACTCCCTCCTGCGTATCAAATCCCTCATGAGCTGCATATAAAGAATGTGGCTTACAGAAAGGAGATTCTCCTTGTTATGGAATATAATCATATCACGTAAAGTTAATTAAAGAGAGAAACACTTTCTATATCAATTTTATTTTTATGATTCAAACTCAAAATTAATAATAAAAAAAATCAAAAAGAATCTTATTCATTCTACTGCAACACGCGTTAGTATTGTCTAGCACTTCATTCTAATTTCTAAACTATGGAATATCGAATATAATTTGGTGCGATATGATATTCCCAAGAATTTCGATTCTTCTTACTCCTCTCTAGTGCTTGTCACAATTGTTGGAAATGCGTCCCTCATCTGTTAAATAAATTTTTATTTTTCTCAAAGTTAGTAAAGGCACCAATGCCAGCATCCTATGTGCCACATAAATTAAAAAGAAAACAGAAAAATTACGATTCAAGATTCAATTAATTAAGGGTAAATTTCATAAACGAAACTATAGTTTAAAGCAAAATTACCATTAATAGTTATTATTTTCGTATTCCTTATATGCATTCGTTCGAAATTTTGATGTATTAACACATACAATTACTGAATACAATCAAGATAAGTTGTATACGTTTGCTTAATTTTATTGTATCAAAGCATGTAGTCTCGATGAATACATTAACGATAGACTGTATGCACTCATTCAAATTTGATGTATCAATGCATAGAATTGTTGGATACAATCAAGATAGGTTGTATGCGTTCACTCAAATCGATGTATCAATGAATACAGTAACTATAGATTGTATGAGCTCTCTCAAACAGTATTAAGTTAGCTAAGGCATGTAATTTTCCCATTAATTAATTGTTGGGAGTAAGTGGTAGGGTAATGCAGCTATGGAACTTAGCAAAAAGGTTGAAACATACACGGAAATTTTTGGGGAATCTTTAACAAGGATACAATCATACAATTATATATTTTTTCAGATCCCTTCATTGGCATACCCTAAACTGCAATCAGCATTTGTGCTTATTTCCCATGTTATGTGCCTTCTTTAAATTAATTTTTATTTAAAAATAAAACAAATTTCTTCTTTGGAGAATCCCTTTTACCATTCTCATCTCTAATTTTATTCCTCTACAAGATCTTATAAAAATTATTATTGTCACAATTTTTTAGCTCTAAAGGTTTAAAGTTTGATGTATTTAATTACCACTTCCTCCTTTCAATTTAGGTGTGTACGAATAAAAAATAAATTATTTTTAGAAAATTGTAATCTAAAACAAGCCTTAAACCATTATGTGGTTATAATTCTCTCATTAGAAATAAGTTAACTTAATTTTAAATATGAAATATTTGATTGAACAAATAAAAAAAGTACCCCCTTCATTCACTTTTATTAATAACGTACTTTGCACTTCCTATAAAATAATAGTAAATGAAATGCATTAATTATAATAGCATTTTTTTTTAAAAAAGGTGAAATAACGAAGAGATATAGTAATTAATATCAAGGAGAAAAAAACGTGTATTCTCTTGATATGTTAAAGTTAACAAGTAAAAGTTATTTTTAATATAGTGCAAATAACTTCACCTATGTAAACTCACTCATGTTATCGGTCTCAAGTTCAAATAAACGAAGAGAGTAGTCGAGCTAGGGTCAATTCGAAATTAACCTCTCGACCTATAAAGATAGGAATATCATTATATATATCCTATCATTTTTAGATCTTGTTTATAAAATTGCCGAGTGAATAAAATATATCATATAAATTGAGAGGATAGTGTTTTACCTAATCTTGTATACTGCCCTTTTTTGGATGTGTAAAAAGGATAGGTTGATTTGATTAATGGGGTTTTAAGTGAATGCCGTTTTAAATGAAAACCCCACTAGATGAGATAAATAGCAAATGGTTTTATCCTTCTCCAACAAAACACAAGATAAGGACAAAATTTTGAGCAATATTGTCAAGTGTGATTAAATAGTAGTAGCATTACGATTGTAAATGATTTACTACTACTCTTTTAACAAGTGTTAAAATTTACACAAAAAAAGAAAACTTGTCTACAAACTGTTTGATTCCACCATTGCCGAAAGGCATCCTCTCATTCACACTAAAGCCTATAAAAACCCCATAAAAAGTAATGTTTGTTTTAGTTTATTAAATTATTTCAAAACGAAATATGTTTTCTTTAACCATAGTATTCAGATCAGCTTATGCACATCTCACATGTGTGATTTCACACTAGCACATGTATTGTATAATTGTATGAAGAAAAGACCTAGTGTTTTTTGTTTCCGTTGACGAAAAAGAAGTATAATTTGACCCACATTGATATATATACTAGGCTAGCATGTGGCAAATTCGAAGAACACCTACCCCCTACATGACCAATAGTCTATAATGTTCGAAGAGAGAATTATTGGTCTAAAAGTACTATTCCTATTGCATTGCACGGCTTAAATACTTTTGCCGTGTACACCTCCAGAGTTTGCTGATATGTTTTTTTAAAATATGGAGGTTCATGAATCTTGTTGTTATATTATAGACTTTTAGACAAACATCAAAAGTTGCATAATTGACAAAGTAACTTTCCATATTACAATCGACTTTTCAAACCCAAAATAATATAAAATATGTTTTCTTGTTCTTTGACAGAGTGTACCAAGGAGCGGAGCCAGCCAGGGTTCATCCAAACCTCCTTTGACGAAAAATCACATGATTGTTTATACACGACTAAAATTACTTTTCATATTATATAGTAGTCGACTTTGACTGAACTCTTAGTGAATCCTGAATCTGTTACGGTCCATGGGATGATGAATGGACGGCAGAAAATGAGAGTTGGTCATGTCACGCTACTATTTTTGAGGATAATATAAGAGATAATAGTAACAAGAGATACGGCTTTTACCATACCACGAAAAGAAGAGTTAAGGGGAAAAAAAAAACATGCGTGCTGACCAAATAGAGTGTAAAAAATGGCTATGACAAATTGACAGAGAAAGAAGCAAGTAGGATTCTCATATTCAAATTTGGATCAGTTGTTGTTGGGCAATTCAAAGATGCCAATCGTGTGGCATTCAGCTTTTTCTTTTGTGTGTACCAAAGGACGACTGCACTAGTGCCGTATAGCTTTCCAAAGATAAAATGTTTCAAAAATTATTTCTACGATCAAACCTTTCTATAATAGTCATTCATGTAACCAGTAGTGGAACCAGAATTTTCAATAAAGGGGTTCAAAATCTAAAAAAATAGACACATGAAGTAGCTGAAGGGGATTCGACATCTACTATATATACCTAAAAAATTATTTTAACCATGCATAAATCATATAATTTTCCGCCGAAGGGAGTTCAACCCCCTCATAATAGGGTGGCTCCGCCACTGCATGTAACAACATTTCACTATGACGACTTATAACCGATTTTTATGTAATGTTGTATAAATATGTTTTTTTATAATAACATCTTACTATAACAATAAAAAGAGATTCAGATAAACAACATTATTATAGAGAGTTCTGATTATATTTTAATCTATTATTGCATGTGACTTGTTTCGTCTTTCAAATTACTAAGAGCCCATTTGGATTGACTTAAAAAAAAGTAGTTTTTAAGTCAAAAATAAAAAGTTAAACTGAAATGATTTGTAAGTCAAAAAATAAAAAATAGGGGGAGACCTACTTTTGATTTCTGACTTATTTTAAGTCATTTTTTTACCTTGTCAAACACTTCGTAACTTATTTCAAGTCATTTTTTATATTTGCCAAACACTTCGAGAAGTCAAAAACTGACTTAAAAGTAGATTTGACCAACTTTTAACTCAATCCAAACACCCTTTTAACTCCATTGTAGTTATCTTCCACTTATTATCGATCTTTATCTGATTGATTTGATAGTTGTTTTGCGCTTGTAACTCCTCCTCAACTAGGTTTGGGCAGAATAACAAAACAAGTATTAAAAGCATAATAAGTAAGCTTTTCTTGTCATTAGTATCTTTGCTTGCGACAATTATGACATCTCAGGAGAAATGCTAATATACCTAAGACTTCTTAATTGACTCGTTATGAATAGTCCCAAGGCTATGGAACAAAGATTGTTTCAAAAATTTTACCATGTTGTATAAAAAATGAGAAATCAAACTCTTCTTTCTATTATAAAAAAAAAATCATCATGTGGTGCAATTGTGGGTAGTGGACCATTCTAAACTAGCACATGCAGACGACGATGACAACCACGATACCGTCTCTCACTTATTTTTTTTTATATAAGTGTCACCTAGTGTGGACTTTTGGGGCACCACTAAAGAAGGGAGTATTTGTTGTTATTTGTATGACACAACAATTGTTTCTTTTAGAGCTCTAGCAATAATAGTTTGACAAAACTTAGGGTAAAACTTGTCTCCTTTAGAAAACTCACATTCTTTATCAAAGAGTCTACCTTCAATTGGGAACCTCTAAATTATTAAATCACAAGATAAGAAAAAAGAAAAGACAAATAATAATAATAATAATATCATAAACATATCTTTTTAGTATTGGTCCCACATTGTGTTTTCGCACTCACCCAAACATGTATGTTTCATTGTGGCTTCATTCCAAATCAATGATAAACTTAACAAAGACTATTAAAGATGAACCAAATACCTTTTTGGCCATTACAAACTGAGAAAGAAAGGAATAAAAGATTAGTTTATTGGGAAAAAAAAAAGATGAGAGATTAGATGAGATAACAATACTAAAATACTTATCTAATTGCAAACACGTGTAGGATTAAGCTTAAGAAGACGTTTGTTAATCTCACAGTACTTTAATTGCACGTAGCTTTGCTTGAAAAAGAAAAAGCAGCAATTAGTTAAGCTTAGTGCGTTTGACATTTCTATATATGTTATTGAAAGCTAAGTATTTTTGACTCATTTTTCCTCTTTAGTTTTGACTAAAAAAGATTGGTCGGTTTTCAGTTGGGGCTTTAATGATAATGCCTTGTAGTATAAAATTAGAAAGTTAACAAATTAGAGGTGGAGAAAGACAAAGCAGAAAGGGGCAAAAAAGGAGTCCAACAAGACATGAGTACCAGGTAAAAAGAGAAAAAGATATTATACTAAAACTTGTATACAAACCACATTGTCTTTATTAATTTAGTGGGTTATCTAGAGGTCAACATCTTTGCAAATTGGACTGGAAAAAATGATGACTACACATGAGTCAAATACTTGTTAGTAGTTGTTCTCATGAGATATATTACTACATCTGAAAAGTTCACATTGATATATCTAAGCACTAAGCATAATAGTCAAGTCTTACCATTTAAGATATCTCTGTCTTTGTTCAAAACACGCAGCATAATTGGCTAGACAGCTTAGGATAAAAGAAGATAAAAGTGTTTCTGCTTAACGACGTGCAGTACCTGCAACTAAGTTGGAGAGTTGTTGACTATGAGATCAATCATCATCCATGTCATAATCCTTAAAATTACTAAGCAGTAAATTTTAGCTGGTAGGGGTCGGGCACATCTTGCAATTATGGTGGATTTGACACGGTAAAAACTTTAGAGAGGAAGTTGAATAAATTATTGGAGCTAAATATACAACTATAGATGTGCCAAAGCATCGGGTCACTTCAGTATTGAAAAGACTTTTGTCTCGACTTACTTGATCAACTAAAGTAAAACACTTGTGTCCTGAATCCAAGACTTATCACCTTCCACATGCCTAGCTATAATTTTTCCACAAATGAGGCTACACATATTTCAGCAGGATAGGTATACAGACAAATTATTGGAAACGCAAATGTAGAATTAAAAAATTCCATAATGATCATGCTTACTGGAAATGATATTATGCTACTCTGGAATCCATTGGATAAGCCAGCAGTGGCAGAATAATCAATCCATATAAGTCCCCTGCAACAAAAATTGGTGGTTGATTTCTTTGAAATGTGTTATTTCCTCGGCAAATAAATTGGGATAGAACCTTTATGTTTGTCCATAAAACAAACTAGTCATGAAAATTGTCAGGGGAAATGTACAAAAAAAGTCATATCGTGAAAAATCAACTTTTCTTCACCTAAATGAATTATTGGCGACCTTATCTACCCCAAAAAAAGACCACTCAATGTTAATGGATAGCTGATTCCACTACTCTTGAAGACAAACAGTATATCATGTCAGGTCACTTTGAAATACAGGAGCACAACCTAGGCAAACTATAACAGGAAAAAAATGCAGTACAACAATTAATGACTTTCGAGAGAAATTGCTGCATCCCATGAAAAGTATGTAAATACAATAGCTACTATAAACAATTGATAACGTTGTGTTTTCAATTAAAGGGTTAAAAGTACTAGTGAGGTTGCAAAAAAGTCGCTAAAATTAAATAACTGCAGATTCTAACAACATTTGTTCACTATTTACTCTAGATTTAAGGTGAGGGAGCTGAGATCAAACAAAGAGCACGTAAGTTAATGAAGCCTTGGATGACATTTCCTACTTTGCAAGATTTACTTCCTTTCCTTCTGATATAAAAGGGTATCAAATGCAAGGAGTCAATCTTTATACTTTTGACAGAAAAAGAAATTGAATGAAGCAACTTTCTACTTTTTTTAATGGCTGAATCAGAAATTAAGCAACTTCCCATATAACTTTTGCTTCCTTTCACCTGATATTCTGAACATTAGATAGATATTTTTGGTATTGGACTGTCCACAACCCAAATGCAAGTTAAAGATCCAATCAAGTATTAGAAGCCCAATGCAGTTGCAATCGAACTATAAATGCATTGAATTGGACAAGGCAACTTGCCATGATAAATTAATCAACTACCTATTCTTTTACCTAGAGATTCCTCTCCAAACTTGCATGTTTCTTTAATTTTTTCCTAACTGTTGAGCTTGAGAGTAAAGAAACACGATCCCTGTGTTTCAGTCTTTTCATTTGCTGACTAATTTACTATAATCGTTTTCAGTGACAAATGATGGGATGAAGCAATTTCTTAATTTGGTACATTGGAACTAATCATGAATGTTAATTAAAAATAGATATAGCACAAACCATTACCAAAAGATGAGATTTACATTAACTCATTCTAAGTTTCTTCAGATCAACCTCTTATGTATGCTTTGAGATAAGTTTAGCAGTTTTGAAATTATATATACCAACTGATACTGATACATACTGTTTTAGGAGAAATTAACAAGTACTAATGCAGTCCTTTGCATGCTATTTCATCTTCAATTTCAATGAACCTTTATCTTAATAGTTTCTACATTTGTTTCAATCTGCGCAAGAGATGTTTTTGGAAGCTCTTTTATAAAATTATAAGACTTCTCATTTACTTTAGTTTAAGTGTCAGTAATATATTAATTCATACAATATCTTCTATCGTGCCAAGTGTATCTCATTAGATTCAGTAATATACTAATTCATATAATATCTTCTATGGTGCCAATTTTACATAAAGTTGAAAGCTTATGCTACTGCACGAATTGATAGTACTCGATAAACTATGCTCAAGTAGATATATTATGTTCATTGAGAACCTTTTGCAACTATCTGCAGGGACAAATTAGATGAGTAGATTGAAGAAGGTTGTCAAAAGAATAAAGAGAAGAAAATGAGCAGCAAAAGCTGACTCAATTGGAAATCGACCTCGGGACCTAACTCTTACTGCAGAAACAATTATATAAGGCTCAATGAGGGATAACAATGAGCAAGTAATGAAGAATAAATTGTCTAACATGAGGTAAGAAATGAGAGACAGTTAGAGGAACTACTAGGAAGAGACAAGGGACTCATGTTCCTTGTTACTGAATTTCTTAGCAATGATAGGACAGACATCATCAGCATCAGCCAGCGTCTCTAGGAATGGAAGTTAGTTGTTATGGTCCCCGGTTATGGATCTAGTCATGGGACGCTGCAAGATAAAATCTGAAATTTTCTTTTTCTACCTATGGTGCTGGTTCGTTAAGAGAGAACCTGCGATCTCTTGAGTTTGAAGTACTCAAAAACTTGACTAATTTTCTGCTTCCCGTTTCCGTTGAATTCAAATAACTTAAATACAACATTGGTGGATTAACCACCCACCTAATAGCAAGGAAATAACTTCCTACTACAACTGAAATGAGAAAGTGGAGGAATAACCTCATTATTGCTAATAACTACTATAGAGAAAAACAACTACTACAGGGAGAAGACCTACAGAGAAAACTAAAAAACATAAATAATAGTTGTTGATTTAATCAACTTTCTGATTAAACTTTCCATGCATAAAACTATTGGTAGACTAAAAGGGTGCTAACATTAGTGCAAAGTCTGATGGGGGTCATCAAACCAATTCTTGATCATAGTAATTCCATTATTCACTTGCAATCTGAAAACCTGAAATCAAGAAAGAAATATGTTTTCAGGTGCAAAAACAAAATGCCTGGATTTCAATGAAAATTAGATACTTCTCTAGGCACATTTTATGATTAACTAAGAAGACTGTGTGTTCCCACATTTCTGGTTCAAGGAAAAACAACATCCTTCTGAAATGTTATTATTTTAACAAATAATGTGAATATCCTTGTCAACATACGAAGAAGTTGCATGACACTGTAAGATACCACGTAGAATCTCTATTTCCGTTACCCCCANCATAGTAATTCCATTATTCACTTGCAATCTGAAAACCTGAAATCAAGAAAGAAATATGTTTTCAGGTGCAAAAACAAAATGCCTGGATTTCAATGAAAATTAGATACTTCTCTAGGCACATTTTATGATTAACTAAGAAGACTGTGTGTTCCCACATTTCTGGTTCAAGAAAAAACAACATCCTTCTGAAATGTTATTATTTTAACAAATAATGTGAATATGCTTGTCAACATACGAAGAAGTTGCATGACACTGTAAGATACCACATAGAATCTCTATTTCCGTTCCCCCTCACCCCCCACCCCCCACCCCCGAAATCACATGATCAGATTAGTCATGTACTTAATCTCCCAATCCCCCAGTCCAACATTCAAGAAAACAAGGAAATCCTAAAACAAAAGGATGCTTCTACAAGGATTATTAAAATCATTAAGATGTATGCCTAAAAGATCAGCACCTAATATTGTCAAATCTTTAGTGTAACTTCCACTTGAGAATACACATAATTCACGATAAGTGCGTTTTGAAATTAGCTTTCCATCTGGATCCAGTATATCCAACAATAGACTCACGTAAATGCTTTATCTGACAGTAAAAATCACGATTTCAAACATAGCTGCAACTCTCTCCTAGAATGTCTTGAGATGAGGCCTCTGCTTCATATACACAATGTGTTATTTCATGTTGAAGGAGACAGGAAATATAAAGTATGCATCATCACTGTGCTCTAGAGTAGAATGGACAAGTGTTTCTAGACACATCAAACCAATATGCAAGACGTTAGTTTACTTATTGGAGTCAATATGTGCCTCCATTGAGACGTTCTTATTTTTTTTCCTAAGTGGCAGTTCACACAATCACTTTGACATATTTGAATCATTCTTTGGTGGGTCTTTTGGTGGTAAGAATTCTCTCTCTCTTTTTCTCTTTCTTTCTCTCTCTCAAATACGTTCTTCCAAGTGAATTATGTACTTCTTCTTGCCCATTCAAAAATAAAAACTGTGATTGTTTTTTATGTGTTATGTAGAAATACATGTTGGGTTTTAAAAGGTGTGAATGGAAAATGAAGAGTTGCGACTTTTATGAAGAGTTGTGACTTTGATGAAAAGTTGCGACTTTGATGAAAAGTTGCGACTTTTATGAAGAGTTAAGACTTTTATGAAAAGTTGCGACTTTTATAAAAAGTTGTGACTTTTATGAAAGGTGGTGACCTTTCCAAAAGATTGTGACTTTTCCAAAGGTTTGTGACCTTTCCGGTAAGGTATAATAAGAACCTTTTCACACTATCCTTTGTTTTCTATAAATTGAGAAATTTCCTCTCATTTTAAAAATAGAACATTTTCTGAACTTCTTCTTCTACTACTAAATCTAGTACTAGTATTCTAAGTGTACTTTACTGCCGTTGAGTGGCTCGCTGACACCAGCGTTTTAGGTATCAATACACTGGTGATTGAGATCATTCTATCCTGGGAGGACATATTCCAAATCAAACCTCGGATACTAGAGGGGAATAATTTCCTTAAGGGGACACTGTGCATTCAGTGGGCTTGATCTTCTTTCTGTTTTTCCAGATTCTGGTATGTGTTACGGATTTTAGATTTGTGAATTAATTTATGTTCTTCTGTTCTTCACTGGTTCATTAAACTTTGGTAACTTCGTGTTTCTGCAAAGTTTGTTGGAATCAGTAAGATTCTTTAAACACAGATTGACAACAATTCTTCTTTAGAAAAAAAAAATATTTCGTATATTTTATCTAATTTGGTTTTGATTCTAGTTTCTCTACTAGTTTTAATTTTCTAGTTGTGAAAATGTTATCTTGGGAATACAAGACAAACAACAATACAAATGCCACATTTAGTTAGGTTGCAAGTGTGACTTGTATATGAGTCCAACTACGACACTAACAAACGTGTCTAACAACTGACCTAGATACCTTAATATTTTTCACTTCACAACGTGACACTGTTTCTAACTTTCTGCCTTTTGTTTTGTGGTGCTAAATAGTAATTTTTTAAAGAATACCTTCTAGTTTTTTGTTTTGCTTGTAGACTATTTACTTTGCTTTGCTTTCTATTTCAGTCCTTCCCAAGAATAAGACCTCCTTCCTAGAATGACCAAAGAACAACTTGCAAACGAGAGGTTATTCACTGTGCAGCAGATGTTATTTATGTAATTCTGAGTAGGAAACAGTTGATCAGGTATTCTTACATAGCAGCTTCTCAAGACAATGCTGGGAACTTTTCTTTAGCATCATGGGCATATATTTGGTATTACCACAGAAGATCAACGACCCTTCGGAAGTTTGGCAGTTTAAAAAGTTAAAAGCTAGGGGGCTTGAAGCAGATATGTAAGATTATTCCAAATTACATACTGAGGACAATATGGTTGAAAGAGAACTAAGCATGTTTTGAGTGGAAGAGACTGCAGATACATAGAGTCAAAAACAAATATATCAATGTTATAGTAATACTCTTGATATGATGGATAAGTATTAGGAATTTTGCACTTACTAAGGAAAAAAATGTAGTGTGTTTGGAGTTAGAGCTATAGTTAGGTCCTGTAAAATGGTTGTAATGATATGGGAACGAATGTTGGGTCTCCAAAAATAACATATCCACATTGTTAAGACTCAAGACTCATATGAATGCGAATAAAATGGATATGTATTCATGTTGGAATGTATGCATCCACCTATGTAAATGGGACCAGGTCCTCAACACAATCAAAATAAATAGTAAACAACAAATGCTGGAAGTAAAGAATAACAATCAACTTTACGTAGAAACCTCCTTGCTCAAGGGAGTAAAACCACGACCTGGCCTACTGGGACTTTTCAAACTGCTTTCACTAATCTTCTCAAGCAAAAGTAAAAGCCAATTTACATACTGAGATTAGCCTACTAATCTTAACTCTAAGCAATACCTCAGATTACTTAGCTGAGCCAGAGCAACTCTAAGCAATACCTCATATTACTTAGCTGAGCCAGAGCAGATACAACACTGCCCACTATTCTAATTCTAACCGATTAGTATAGACTTTAGAGTAAGAAACTAAGTTACCCTTAACCTAGTTCTTACAATGATTCACACAAGTTTGAAACATTTCTTTCACAAGTGAAACAAATCTTACAATATAAGCACTATTACAAGCAGACAAATGCAGCTGGTACTGAAAGCAAATAGAAGCACTTCTATCAGGTCCCTTGATGTTTTGAAGCTTGAAAGTATCTCTCTTTGAATGAATGATGAATAATGTTGTTTGTTGTTTGATATATACCATGAGGAATCATTATCCAACGTACAAACAACTTCGTCGCTTCTGATTGGTGAAGTACTCTGCAGCTTCAACAACTTTCTGACGCGGACAGTTTTACAGTTGTTCAGCACTTTGACACTGGATGAGTATTCATACTCTGCAGAGGACCAGGTCCCTGCACTTGTGAGGATATCATCAAAACATCTAGGAACATTAGTCTTTATCAATTCCCCCATTTTTAATAATGACAAACAATCTTCATTAACTCCTAGTGAGTGAATAAACATTCATTCAATTTTGGTCACTGGTGTCCCCCCTTAATCCATTCCCCCTTTAATCAGTTCCCCCTAACAAGATGCAAACAAAAGTTTCCCCATTTTGACATCATTAAAAAGGTGGAGCAGTAAACGTATTCAAGTTAAAATGCGAGGCATGCAAGAATTCAGGGTCATGGGCCACACAGAACATGCGTATGACAACATAAAGAGATAATTAAACCATACATAAACAAGGCAGAAACATAAGTAGCATTATATCATAAATACTGACCACTGTAGTCAGTCTAAACAACACAAAGCCACAAGAGTTTAGGATAATAAGGTGGAACAAAGAAACAACAACTAGAGAGACATGACACATTTAGGACGGAGGATGGGAGGAATTAAAAGTGCGCATCAACATCATCATGCGCTCGTTTGCACTTTCATGGGCCTGTATCAGTTGCCTGTTTAGGGACTTAATTTCCTCATTGAGAGAGGCATTTGTCTCCAGCAGCACTGTGTTTTCATCCCTCAACTCTTTGAGCACCTGCTCATGACCCTCATTGGTACCAGGTCCCCTGGAAACAACTTTCTGCAATTCAGACTTGAGCATACTGATTCCAACTTCCTTGTCGCTCAGAATCGTGGTGAGATTAGTCACCTTCTCTTAAGAGTAGCTTGCTGCTCCAGTACATCCGCCACTTGAGACCTGCCCCTAGCCTGTCCCTCAATGCACTCACATTCTAGTAGAGTAGACATAGTGAACGTCTGCTTGGTGGTACCAGGTACCCCTTTTCCCACTGGAACTTCAAAATGGTTAAAGACAAAGTTTAGCAAATACCCATAAGGAATGTCGTGCTTGGCATTTTTCCATGTTATTACTCTATGCATATGTTCTAACATAATAGCAGGGATGTTGATTTCCTCAAGCTCATCAAGTTTTTCCATGAGGAAAAGATCGGCAGCAGAAGCCACTGTTCTCTTTTTTCAGTCCAGGGCACCATTACTTTGTTAATAAACTCGAACATCAACTGATACTCCCCTT
The DNA here is from genome assembly GCF_019186545.1 of Solanum stenotomum. NCBI lineage: Eukaryota > Viridiplantae > Streptophyta > Magnoliopsida > Solanales > Solanaceae > Solanum > Solanum stenotomum. Next base: position 5,980,867 of record NC_064283.1, read on the forward strand.
TAAGAAACTTCTTAGGGAGCCCTGCACGCTTGACATTTCCTCGTTTGGTAGCAAGTTTTGAGAAATCACCAGTTGGTTTACAGTCCTCAATAGTTCGAATTCCTACCACAGGCACTCCAAGAATGATTCCTAGAGTCTCTTCATCAAGATGAATCTCCACATTCTTTGACAATGGTTTTAATTCCGCCCCATTCTAGTAGTTCCATTTTGTAGAAGAATTCACGCACTTCAGGTTCGTGCAAGTATGGAACTGGTGATTCTAAAAGATGATTCCATCCTGATGACAGCGTCAACCAGATTGGCCATCCCAAATTTTGTTAGAATGTCAGGATCAAAGACTCTACCATTCAATATTTTTTGTTGCTTTATTTTCTCTATCCGCTCCTCTCTAATCAATTCCTTTTCTTCGATTTGATCTTTAACCCTGGGACCAGGTCCCTTTACGGGTTCAACTGCCTTTTTCCTTTTACAAGTGGTGTCTACTTTGTAGCATTCACCCTCTTTACAGGTGATTTCTTTCCCCCTTTTTGATTTCCCTTGGATTTAACCCTTTCTTCCTCAACTTCTCTTCTCCTTTTTGCCACATACTTGGCAGCATCCTCAGATTCAGTTTCACTATTCTCAATGGACAGGGGAGAAAAGGCAGGTTATTCAGGTTCAGCCCCTTCTCTCCTCCTCTTTCGATTTCTCTCAGTTTGGGCGTTGCTTGCAATAATCGCACTCCCCATAACCTTTTGTGTTTCACTTCTTGTAACATATTTTCTTTTGTCTCCTTTAGGATGAGTCAATACCAACTTTCCCTTCCCTTTTCTCTGTCGCTCCTTTTCTTGTTTAGCAGATTCATCAACAATGCCAATAATATGGGTATCTTTAATTGTTTCCAACTCAGGGACATATTCTTGAGATCTGTTTCCTCCTCGCATTCCCATTGAGTTCCATTTTAATCGAAGGATTTTGGTGTTTGGTCGAAGATAGGTTCATTTCTGTGAGGGACCTGATCCGGTAACCTCAGTTCTTGGTCCAACAATGTGGGTTGATTATCTCCTCTTAGTGAGGCTAAACTTTGAACAGCCACTAGTTCTGCCCCTGCTGTTAGTATATAAGAATCCGGACTCTTTCCCTCTGGCAGATCTCCTTCAAACAGCCTTTTCGATATGGTAGACGACACAGCCTTTCTGAGATTTGTCACCAGACAACACTAGGGTGGGAGAACAGACCAAGACTTCGTCAGACGAAGGAACATGGGAGGCTGTGATTTCAGTTTGAGGAGAGAAAGACTCATTCATTTCACCAGCCCCACAGACTGGGGTAGAGAGAGAATCCTCAGGAATAGGAATGGAGAAGTCAAATGAACTAGGATTTTCAACTTCTTGGGAGAGTGGAGTCTTTGAAGATGACTCAGAGTTAGGCATTTTGAAGAGAAGAGAAAGGCAGAATATGGAGAGAAAGTTTGAAATTTTAGAAGAAGGTTTACAATTGAGAACCTTGATTTTGAATGTTGAGAGAAATTTGAAGAGAATTAGTATTTAAAGTTGGAAGGGATCGGGTCCCAAAAGTGGCGACCTTTAGTTTTAAAGCGACGGGACATTTGAAACTGACGTGATGAATGGGAGAGTGACACGTGGCAGTGATGTTGACGTTTAGACAGTGTAGTATAAATGATACTAACCTCATGAGGACCAAGTCCTTCTTTCATTTTGCTACTCTGCCTGTGTGATTTAACCTTCCCTTCAGGTAGACATACCATGAGTGTATACTTGCATTAAGGTACTATAAATGAATTCTTTTATGACACATATTAAAACAAGTATAGATACGTACCCTCCTTAACATAATCAACATGGAGGATTTTTGTGCAAATTTGTCAAGGAATTAGATGATCTTGTACATCCCCAGCCTCATCTTATTTTTGATGAAACATTCTTTACTCAAAGGATTGGTAAAGATGTCAGCCAATTGATCTTCAGTCTTGCAGAATTTCATCACCACGTGTTGCTTTTCAATATTGTCTCTTAGAAAGTGATGTCTTATATCTATGTGCTTTGTCCTCTTGTGTTAGATAGGATTTTTAGCCATGTTTATGGCACTGGTGTTATCACAAATGAGATGAATAGTGTTTGTGAGTACACCAAAGTCTTCCAACTGCTTCTTGATCCATAATAGTTGTGCACAACATGATGCAACAACCACATACTCTACCTCTACAGTAGACAATGCCACAGAATTCTGCTTCTTTGTTCCCCATGAAATCAAGGTTGATCCCAAGAAGTGTGTCATGTCTGATGTGTTTTTTCGATCAACTAGAAAACCTGTATAATTAGTATCAGCATAACCTATAAGATCAAAAGAGTCACCAGTAGGATAGAAGAGGACCAGGTCCTGAGTTCCCTTCAGGTATCTCAAGATGTATTTGGCTGCCTTCATGTGAGACTCATTTGGTGCTGCTTGAAATCTTGCACACATCCCTACATTGAACATTATGTCTTGCCTACTTGCAGTGAGGTACATGAGTGACCCAATAATTCCCCTATACATGGTCTAATTGACCTCCACACCATTTTCATCTCTATCAAGCTTCACACTTGTGCTCATAGGAGTGTCCAACACCTTTGCCTCAAGAAGGTTAAATTTCTTGAGCAACTCTTTGATATACTTCTCCTGGCATATTGAAATCCCTTGAGAGGTTTGTTTAATCTACAAGCCTAGGAAGAAAGTGAGCTCACCCATCATGCTCATTTCGAACTCACTACTCATCAAAACAACAAACTTTTTGCACAGTGGGTCTGAAGTAGCTCCAAATATGATATCATCAACATATAACTGCACAATCAGCAATTCCTTACCTCTAGATTTCAAGAACAAGGTGTTATCAATTTTACCTCTCTTGAACCCATTGGCTAGTAGGAATTTTGATAGGTGTTCATACCAAGCTTTGGGAGCTTGATTTAACACATACAAAGCTTTGTCCAGTTTCAATACATGATTGGGCAGGTCTGCATCTTCAAAGCCTGGGGGTTGTTTGACATGTACTTCCTCCTTCAGATTCCCATTCAAGAAAGCTCTCTTGACATCCATTTGAAACAACTTGAACTCCATGTGAGTTGCAAATGCTATTAAGATTCTGATGGCTTCCATTCTAGCTACAAGGGCAAAGGTCTCATCATAATCAATCCATTATTCTTGGTTGTAACCTTGTACCACAAGCCTTGATTTATTTCTAGTAATGATGTCATGCTCATCAAGGTTTTTTCTGAAGACCCATCTAGTCCTAATGATAGTTTTATCAATTGGTCTGGGGACCAGGTGCCACACTTTTCTTATTTCAAATTGATGAAGTTCCTCTTGCAATGCTTCTTTGATGTTCTTTGGTTCAATAGATGATATGAATGCTGAGTGAGCAACTAGATTTCTTGATTTAGATCTAGTTTGAATTCCAGAGTCAAGTGGAGAGATAAGTGGATGTGAGGATTGATACTTCCATCCGGACTTTCTGTTAATCTCTTCTTCTCTGTCAGCATCAGAATCACCTTCACCTTCTTCAAGATTTTGAGACATTGTTTCATGTGATGAACCTGAGGGACCAGGTCTTTCTGAGTGTTCTGCATCCTTCTCTTTTGTACCCAGATCATCTTGTTGCTTGTTCATCAGTTCCTCAACCTCATAGTCTTCATTGTTCTCATTTCTTGTACCCAATTAATCAAACTTGACGTCCATGCTTTATTCAACACAAAGAGTTCACTTGTTAAACACCCTATATGCCTTGCTTGTAGATGAATACCCAACAAATACACTTTCATCACTTCTGGCATCGAACTTTCCTAGATCATCTTTTATGTTATTCAACACAAAGCATTTGCACCTAAATGGTCTAAGATGAGCAATTGAAGGATTTTTTGTTATTTAATAACTTATAAGGTGTTTTCTTGATGATAGATCTGATAAGACACATGTTTGTCACATAGCAGGCTGTATTAACTACTTCAACCTAAAAATTCATTGCAAGTCCTGAATCGATCAACATAGTTCTAGCAATCTCTACCAGAGTTCTATTCTTTCTTTTAACCACTCCATTTTGTTGAGAAGTTCTTAGTGCTGAGAAGTTGTGATTGATTCCATTTTCAGCGCAGAACCCTTTAAATAGATAGTTTTTAAACTCCGTTCCATTATCAGATCTGATACTGGCTATCTTGCCATTGAGCTTCAATTGGATGGCTATGGCAAATGTGATCAATTGTCCAGTTGTCTCATCTTTCATTCGCAGAAACATGTTCCAAGTGAACCTGGAAAAATAATCAACAATGACAGAAATATATTTCTTACCTCCTCTGCTTTGGATTCTGATAGGTCCACATAAGTCCATATGGGGCAGCTCTAGAGGTCTCGTTGTACTGACTCTCTTCTTGGCCTTGAATGATGACTTAGTTTGTTTCCCTTTAGCACAGGCCTCACAGATTTTGACATTTGAAAACTTCAGTGTTGGCAATCCGCAAACCAGATCCCCTGTAACAAGTTTGTTCAGTAATGAAGTGCTCACATGACCCAGTCGCCGATGCCAAAGATCTGCATCATCAGTTTGAGAACTTAAACAAGAAAGATCATCTCCCACAATGGAATCCAGATCTGCAACATACATATTTTTAACTATAGTAGCAGACATGACAACCTTTTTGGTAATGCGACTTGTAATCAAACATTTATCAGCCAAGAACTTGACTTCATTTCCTTTATCACAGATTTGTGAAATACTCAGAAGATTGTATTTTAGACCATCCACATAGTGTACATTGTTTATTGAATTATCAACAGATCTCCCTATCCTGCCAATACCAAGGATAGAGCCCTTCTTTCCACCACCAAACGACACACCACCACCTTGGTGTGCTTTCAAAGAGAAGAAGTTTAAAGTGTCTCCAGTCATGTGCCTTGAGCATCCACCGTCCATGTACCAACATTGACTCATTTCTCTCTTCTGCATAAGAATCACTTGTCAGATTTAGGAACCCACTTCAAACGGAGTTCCCAATAACTATCAAAAGGCTTAATAAGAAACCTTCATGTCCAGGAGGGCAAACTGTTCTTATTGAAACGATAACGGGGACCAGATCCCTTGTGTTGCCTTTTATCATTGTTTTCAGATCTAACAAATTTCTCATGCTTTTCTTTTGCTCTTCTTAGACTTTCACACTTTTCTTTAAGATGACCATTACACCCACAATAAGTACACAACAGATTGTCAGATACAGACACATATTTGCTATGAGGATTATAATGAGGTTCTATTTGTCTGCATCCCAGCCCTTTATTTCCATTGAAACTCTGATTAGACAAGTTAGAGAGTATCTTAGATGAATCAGTCCACTTTAGAGAGTGGCTTAGCTCCTCCTTGATCCTACTCAGATCCTTTCTCAGTTGGGAATTAGTTTCAAGAAAAACAACTAGCTTAGATTCTGAAATTTTAAGTTTTTCTTCCAATTCTTCCTCAAAGATGTTAAGCTTTCTCTTTCCACTCTCTGAAGTACCAGGATCCCTCTTAGAAGCTATATTGCTAGTTTCTAAAGTACCTATCCTTAAGCTCATTTTAGAAACTTAAGACATGATAGCTGAATTCTCATCCTTACACAAACTCAATTTTTCATTTAACATTAAGTTTTCAGTGGTTCGTTCATCAACATAATCAATAAGAAGGGCAGCAAGTTTCCTCAATTTTTCAACAGGAAAATTTTCTAAATCATTCTTAAGATCAAAGAGGGTTACCTCATCTGGATCTTCCTCGTCATCTGACTTAGCTATCAAGGAGAAAATGAAGTTGAAAACATTTTCATCATCTTCAATGGCCATCATTGATACATCTCCATGGCTTTCTACATCTTTTTCTGATTCACTTGAATTATCTCCCCATACAACAAAGAATTTTCTCACCAACTGATCAATATGAGCCTTCCTTCGAATATTGTCTGGGACCAGGTCCCTCTTGCGAGGTTTAAAGTCATGAGTTTTCTGCCTTTGACTGGGGCAGTCCCTCATAAAGTGACCAGGCTTCCCATATTTATGGCACATATCATTTGCAGTAGCAGTTCTACTGGTAGAGGCTTTCTTTGAAACCCTCATGCTTCTTTATGATCTTTTGAAATCTTCTAGTGACATACGTCATCTCATCCTCCTCATTAGTCACCTCACTTTGAGATGTTTTCAAAGTAATGGACTTCTCATTCTTTCCTTTCTTTAAAGTCATCCCCTGCTCCTTGTTCATCTCATAGGTCTGAAGATTCCCAATTAGTTCATCCATAGAAAGAGTCGTTAGATCTTTGACTTTTGTTATGACATCCACTTTGCTTTCCCAAGATTTAGGAAGCACTTTAAGGATCTTGTGAATTTGCTTGCTTACAGGAATAGGCTCACCCAGGCCTCTCATCTTGTTGGTGATAGAGGTGAATCTTGAGTTCATTTCAAAGATGGTTTCTCCTTTCTTCATGCTGAAATTTTCATACTGAGTGGTGAGCATATCAACCTTGGACTCTTTCACTCGTTGGATTCCTTAATGGGCTGTTTGAAGACAGTCCCAAATTTCTTTTGCAGTCTCACAGACGGATATTTTGTTGTATTCATCTGCTCCAATTCCACATACCAGAATCTTCTTTGCCTTATAGTTCTTTTCAATCTTTTTTTTGTCTGTCTCATTGTAGTCTTTTCTGGTTTTGACAACAGTGGTGGTAAGCTCTCTATCATTCACCTCCTTTGTAGGAATATATGGTCCGTCAAGAATAATATCCCACAACTCAGAGTCCTCAATGTTGATGTAATCATGCATTCGATTCTTCCACCATCCATAGTATTGGCCATTGAAACGAGGTGGCCTGGTAGAAGATTGTCCTTCCTCCATATTGGGTGGAGCAGTCATTCCTTCAGGATCTTTTCTTTTCTTGGTGTTAACCAATCAGAAAAGTCAAGCTCTGATACCACTTGTTGGAATGTATGCATCCACCTATGTAAATGGGACCAGGTCCTCAACACAATTAAAATAAACAGTAAACAACAAATGCTGGAAGTAAAGAATGACAGTCAACTTTACGTGGAAACCTTCTTGCTCAAGGGAGTAAAACCATGACCTGGCCTGCCAGGACTTTTCAAACTGCTTTCATTAATCTTCTCAAGCAAAAGTAAAAGCCAATTTACAATTAGCCTACTAATCCCAACTCTAAGCAATGTCTCATATTACTTAGCTGAGCCAGGGCAGATACAACATTGCCCACTATACTAATTCTAACCGATTAGTATAGACTTTAGAGTAAGAAACTAAGTTACCCTTAACCTAGTTCTTACAATGATCACACAAGTTTGAAACAAATCTTACAATATAAGCACTATTATAAGCAGACAAATGCAGCTGGTACTGAAAGCAAATAGAAGCACTTCTATCAGGTCCCTTGATGTTTTGAAGCTTGAAAGTATCTCTCTTTGAATGAATGATGAATAATGTTGTTTGTTGTTTGATATATACCATGAGGAATCATTATCCAACGTACAAACAACCTCGTCGCTTCTGATTGGTGAAGTACTCTGCAGTTTCACGAACTTTCTGACGCGGACAGCTTTACAGCTGTTCAGCACTTTGACACTGGATGAGTATTCATACTCTGCAGAGGACCAGGTCCCTGCACTTGTGAGGAGATCATCAAAACATCTAGGAACATTAATCTTTATCAATTCATATCCCAAGATTATAAATTATCACATCCCATAAAGGTGCAACAGCATGCAGAGTTTACATATGAGATGGTATGGTCATGTCCACACAGAATTTTAATATGCTCATATGAGATGATATAGTCATTTTATATGATTGAAGGTGATAAAAATGGAAAAGTTAGACCCAAAATCATATAAAAGAAGTTACCTCAAAAGGACCTATATCTTTCAAAATCAATACCTACTTAACTAAGAAAGAGCATAATGGAAGCAAAGTACACATATATGCTACGCATATATGCTACACCGACTAGTTGAATTAAGGCTTAGTTGTTGCTTTTCACATTTACAATAAATCCAATATTTCATACTATTTTATTCTAGTTAAAGGCTTGTAGTGATGTAGTCTACGTGCAGGAGTAAGAGTACGATTTAGAGAACATCCAGTTGTAGAGAAACCATCATCTTTCTTAAAGACAAATTATTACGTGTAACAATAAAATGGATCATGAAAACAAGAAATTTAAATACTGAACTCAACAATTTAGGAGTGAGGAATAGTTGACCAAGTGATTGACAAAATGTCCTAATTCAAAAATGACTTATTTTTTAAAAAGATAGCATTCCATCATAGATTAGTAAAAAAAATAGTCCTTTATATTGCCATATGTTAACATTTGAAGCAATTCAGAGAGTAAAGAAAAAAAAGCTACATGAATTCATTCGCAAACAATAATGCACAACAAATACACCAGCACCTCTACAAAAGGACCAATCAACTCATCCATGATCATTGCAACGTGTTTTTTCCACATCTTCATCTTTGATACCGTTGCAACACTCATCACTCAACAAACAGTCAAAAAAATATCAAACAAAACAACTCTGGAATTAGTTAACTGCTAAATATAGAGATCAGACTAATTGATAACTTAAACAAGTTCAAGTGCGGCAGATTTTTTTAACAAGTCAAAACTGACCAGCCAAAGAAAATTAGAAGTTGAGGTCCACCAACAACAAACATTTAGTAACCTCTAGATCAACATACTGATAGTGATAGAGAAATATAATGTAAAATCAATCAAAGTTAGATATCTATGCAACATTGAGAACATATATAATACATAAAAATCCACTCACAGCTCCCCAATGTAATTGGATGCATCATGGTTTCCTCCAATGAATAAAGTTGGAAAGGCTGGCAGCTGCAACTTCTTCTCCTGAGTAATACTTCCATGAAGAGTTCATGCTCCCGTATGAGGTGACACATTTGAACCTATTCAGATCATTCTCATTCATAACAACCTGCTTACACAATGAAAGCGGCTCAACTAATATCAATCCAACAGAGAATAAGAAGATTATATGCATAATTGTAGTTACTGATGAGACCAAAGCATAGTGCAGTGCACTAAACTCCCAGTATTGTAGGCAGTCTTACTGATGGTACCAGGAATACTAAAAAGATTATAATTACTAAACCTTCAAAGCCAAATTAATAATTGAGTATGATTATAACTGAGCAGTATATATGATCAAAATGATACAAATCACAAATTTCCTAGTAAACTCATTGAGAAATATCAATTAGGGAGAATTAAATGGAAAATTGTAAGATGCAGTCGAATCCTCCATACTAGAGAAAAGAAAAAGTAAAGGCCATTATGGAAAAACAATAAATTTACATATAAATTCAGATGAATTGCACCGAGAGAATTGTGATGAGAGAAAAATTGCTCCTTACGATGGCGCTAGTCGAATTCTCACTTCTGCTAGTAGTTTCGCTTTGTCATCGGGCAGGATATTTTGCGGTGCGCGACGGCATGGAGTCGTCGACGAGTGGCCCGGCAGCAGACGGCGGGCACGTCTAGACCTAAGATTTATCACATCATTCATGTGGGATTAGGATATTTAGTAGGCGTTTGGCCATGCGATACCATATCATGATATGGTATCGTGAGATAGAATCAACGTTTGGACATGCAATTTTACGCTGATTCCATCTCATGATTCCATATCATGAGAGGTGATACCATATTCTCCAAAAACTATGATATGGAATTATATGGTGATTCCATATCATGATTTGAGATATTTTAATACAATAATTAATTTTATGAGTTTATATTTTGTTAAAACAACCCCACATTTATATCTACTAACCATTTGTTTCATATGTAAATAAAATTTATAATCACATCATTACTTTTTAAAATTTATTATTCTCACCGACATAAAATTGATTATTCTCACCAACATATAGTCACTTTAACTCACACCTCACGATTGTGAAACTTTTCAACATTCACTTGAAACAATTAACCGGCATGTTAAAATAGTTGCCGAGGCAATTAGCAAGATGGCACCAACATTTATACAACCAAAAAATATGACTGGTGTACATTCCAAAATTTGACATAGTACTCGATTTTGGCCTTGGTTTAAGGTAAAATTTCAATCACATTAATAAATTTATTTTATGGCCTTAATAAGTGAACATTTATATTTTATGTGTAAGTTATTAGTATTTAGTTACATATTTCCTATCAACTTTGTTTAAAGAGATAATATTTATTTTATGACTTTGCATTGTCTTGGAAGCACTATTTTTATTACTCTTACAAACATTATTTTTATGAAGTGCATTCTATAATGCTTCCAATTTATTTTATGTTCACTAAACTAATATTGATGTATTTTTTATTTGATAGGATTATGTTGGTGCGATTGATGGAACATATATAGAAGGGGGGGTTCCTAAAGCGGTGCAACAAGCTTATCATAATCGCAAAGGAAGAACATCATAAAATGTCTTATGTGCTTGTGATTTTGATATGCGATTTACCTTTGTTGTTGTTGTTTGGGAAGGTACTGCACATGATAGTAAAGTACTTGAGAATGCACTTGTTGAACCAACGTCACAATTTCCATTCCCGCCACATGGTAACTTTAAATTACATCCTTAGAATAAATATTATTTATTTACACAAAGTTGTTTCATTTACGTCACATATGTTTTTAGTAATTCTTTATAAAATGTTTTTTGGTAGATAAATATTATGTTGTTGATGCTGATTTCTGAAACACAAAAGAATTTTTAGCTCCATACAAAGGACTATGCTATCATTTTCAAGATTAACGAGGAAGTGAAAGAGAGCCTCAAAATGCCAAAGAACTATTTAATTATAGGCATTCATCTCTGCGCAATGTGATTGAACAGACTTTTGGAGCTTGGAAAAATAGATTTAGAATACTGAAACAAGGCATGAACCATTATGATATTGATACACAAGTGAAAATTGACATAGCTTGTGTAGTGTTACATAATTATTTGCAAGAATACCAAAGTAGTAATGAAATATTTATGGTCTATGAACATGAAGATATAGTTGCGGAGGATATTGACCAACAAATGGCTCAAAGTAACAATGTTGGTTCATCTTCTCGGTCACATGATCGAGAAATGCAAGTTCAACGTGAGGAAATTGTCCGTACTATGTGGGAGGATTATATTAAAGACTAGTACACTACAATTAATGTTCAATTTTTTTTTTATTAAATTAAAGTTATATGAAACAATTACTTAAGTGGAGAACAAATAACTTTGTAATAATTTATTATGCGATTTTATAATTTTTTGTTTATTTGATAAGATTGAATAAACAATTGGGGCTATTTTAATAGTTTTACAACTTATGAGATTTTTATGTTTATGAGAAAATATACAACACAAAAATTACATATCGCATGTCCAAACAAACCTTCAATTTCATCTCATGATTCCATATCATGATACCATATTGCATGGCCAAACGGGGCCTTAGTTTATCAAAAATATAATTAACAAAAAATAGAGTATTATTAATTTTACTAAGATTTATAAATTTAAATAAAAGTAACCTCTAAACAATTACTCCATCCTTTTAAAACAAAAAGACAAAAATGAAAAAAAGGACAAGAACCAACTAAACTACATTAATAAGATTTTTCATCCTATTTCATCATTTCAATATGTTAAGTCTTATTTCAACTTGGCACAAAAGATTTTTGAACTATAAAAAATAAAATATACCAAAATATCGAATAACTTAGGATCCAAACTTTTTGGACAACTTGCAAAAGTAGCATATATAGGATCCAAACTTTCTTATGTTGAACAAATTAGTCATTTGAGACGATCTCCTTTCGAAAATAATAATATAATAACTCTTTAAAGATGAACTAAATGTTAAATGGTTGTCACATGTATCATTTCATGATATTTTACATCGCACTATATTGATTTGATAAACATAGCGTTTGGATAAATAATATATTTGGGCTCGTGCACGCAGCACGGGCAACCGCTATGGAGATCAAAATTCAAATGACTACAAGTAAAGTGTTTGTAGAAATGTAGTGGTCTACAATTGCAGACTTCTTGTTCAGTTTAGTGCCATTTTGTTGCTTGATTATCTGAGCTCCACAGGAAACACACACACACACAAAATCACCAATGACTTTAAATCCAATGAGATTCTCTAAAATTAATGATGCATAACATTCAATCACTACATGTAACCTAAATCAAATGAGTTCTTACAATTAATACTGGAAACATTTAGGTTCATGACAGAGGCAGACCCACCCTTGCCGAGGCGTGTAAAGCGACACTCCTTCGCCGGAAAATTACAGGTCAATTTTTTGTTTAAAAACTATATATATAATTAAGTATTGATACATCTTGACACAAGTGAAATGTTTAGTTTCGTGGTTAAGTTGTTGCAAAAGTTCCTTAGGATTGTGTGTTCAAGCCCTAATATATTATAAATCCAAAAGAGTACTACTTATATATTATAGATAATTCAAAACATCACAACAAAATTAAGATCTATCGATCTCCAGCACTAGGTACAACAAAAGACATTAATAATTACTGCAAAATAATTAAAAGTGTAACTGCCAAAATAAGTAGTAGCTAATACTATAATATTATGCATTCCAATTCCATGATTGCCAAAAAGACCTTCACTCAAGCAAAAGCTTGTAGCCAATCTTATAAGAAGCATAAGCATCAAGGCACGCATACTCAACCTGGTCACTACTCAACTCCCTTGCCTCCCAATTACTCCTACACACATGCTTAGGCTTCTTCATATTCAAACCAGCAATTTCCAAAGCTAAATCTTTCAGCCCTGGTCGACGAAACCTCCCAGGCCAACGCTGCTTCGCTATCGCGCAAATATCAGCGATCTTACAACAATTCAATCCATACTCATTCTTCAGCTTTTTTACATCATCAGCAACTTCAATTCCCACAAATGTAAAATTTGTACTATTGAGAAAATCCTTGAGAGATTCAGGAATTTGATCAACGTAGAAAAGTTGAAGAATAAGACATTTTTCATCGATGCATAATTGTAACGTTGCGGATTTGTTGCTCATCCAACTTATTTCATGGGGTCTCCATTCAATGTCTAGGCCAACAACAACCATGGGAGTGTTTCCATGTATGGAAAGAATGTTACGTACCCATTCATCTGCGACGGCGCCTTTGTCGGTGACGGTAGTTTCAATTGTTTTTCCGGCGAAGGTGACTGAGTATTTGGAGGTATTTGGGTTGTAAGTTATACCATTAGGATTATTGAAGGAATACATCTTTTTTTTTTCTTCTTCTTTTTTATTTTCTAAGGTAAAGATATGAATTTCTCTCGTGAGAGTTGTTGGAATTTATAGGGAGTACGTATGTATGATCAGTACGCTTTGGAATTTGGATTCTCTGCTTTTATTTACTGTTGTTTTTATGGACGTTTAAAATGCATGACCTTTAATGTACCTTCAATTAAGGTACATTAAAATTATTGTATTACGTACTAATTTATTTATCATATTTATTGAATTCATATATGATTTATGTCCAATACTATATTGACTTGACACGTTTTTTAAGAAACAATAAATAATAGGAGTAATATTAATATTTTATCCTTTGACTATTATCCCATGCATATAAAAAGTAAAATTAAATGGACAGTGCTAAATGTCCAGAAAATTAAAAAAACTATAATATTTTTTTATATTAAAACAAATTGATCTTTTTTCCATTTTTTAGTTAAAATGTATTAAACTTAAAAGGGTAAAAATGTTTTAAAATATAAAATAACATAGAAAAAATATCATTCTGGCCAAATTTTTTGGCTAAAAAGATTTTTCCAAATTAAATAATGAAGAGAGGGATTCGAACCCTCGATACGATTAACTCGTACAACGGATTAGCAATCCACCGCTTTAGTCCACTCAGCCATCTCTCCCATTGAAAAAGATAATTAATACATGAGATAGCACATTAAGATAAAGGAAAGAATCTTTCTTTCTCTCTTTTCTTCTTTCTATATTATATAGATATGTACAACTTTTATCATCAATTTCCTTTATCTCTTTATCTTTTATCTCTTTATCTAAAGTAAAGGAAGGGCTCAGAAGAGCCAAGAATCTCAAGAAAAATAAAGAAGACCTCTTTTCTTTGTCTTGATTTTGTTCGAAAGGACCCTCTTATTCTCATGGCCTAGTCTGGTCACAACAGCTCCGGGCCTCTTTTGTTCCAATGAATTTGAAAACAAAAATGTCTGTTATAGTTGTAATATTTCATTTTAATTGAATAGTTAATATTCAAGCAACAAGAAAAAATTCCCATTTTTTATATTTTATATAAANCTGCTAATACCCCGTAGGCTGAGGAGCAAAAGGAGGAATCCGCCCGAGGAGGGGCTCGCGTCTGATTAGCTAGTTGGTGAGGCAATAGCTTACCAAGGCGATGATCAGTAGCTGGTCCGAGAGCATGATCAGCCACACTAGGACTGAGACACGGCCCAGACTCCTACGGGAGGCAGCAGTGGGGAATTTTCCGCAATGGGCGAAAGCCTGACGGAGCAATGCCAATTATCTATCAAACTACTGCAACTTGTACTATTTTTATTAGGAAAAATTATGTGATTATGCAAACATGTACTAGTTAATTAACTAAGATAACTATAGTTTGCATTAATTACAATTTGGAACTTACATCTAGCTATAATTACATTCTCTTCTCTCTTCCTCTCTCTCGCCTCTCTCTGGAATCTTGCTCGTCACTCTCCATTTTTTCTCCCTCGCCTCTCTCATCTCCCTACCAAATCTCTCTCTCACTTCTCTTCTGCCAATTTATCTCTTACTTTATACAAACACAAATACAAATACATATCTCTCCACCCTATACACTTATAATTATACAAATACAATTTTTTTTCTGCCCAGTTATCTTTTGCCTTTCTCTCTCTCTCTCTCGCTTTATACAAACACAAATTATACAAAGTATTTGTATAATTTGTGTTTGTATAAAACGAGAGAGAGATTGAATATATAAATACAAATATTTTAACTCGATTGAATTGTATACGAATTCAAATTTTTTGGCTAAAAAGATTTTTCCAAATAAAATAATGAAGAGAGGGATTCGAACCCTCGATACGATTAACTCGTACAACGGATTAGCAATCCGCCGCTTTAGTCCACTCAGCCATCTCTCCCAATTGAAAAAGATAATTAATACATGAGATAGCACATTAAGATAAAGGAAAGAATCTTTCTTTCTCTCTTTTCTTCTTTCTATATTATATAGATATGTACAACTTTTATCATCAATTTCCTTTATCTCTTTATCTTTTATCTCTTTATCTAAAGTAAAGGAAGGGCTCAGAAGAGCCAAGAATCTCAAGAAAAGTAAAGAAGACCTCTTTTCTTTGTCTTGACTTTGTTCGAAAGGACCCTCTTATTCTCATGGCCTGGTCTGGTCACAACAACTGGAAACGACTGCTAAATTATACAAAGTATTTGTATAATTTGTGTTTGTATAAAACGAGAGAGAGATTGAATATATAAATACAAATATTTTAACTCGATTGAATTGTATACGAATTCAAATTGTATGCACATATACAAATACAATAATTGATACATATACATAGTAGTTACATATATACAATTATCTAACCGATATATACATATACAGTTCGCCTCGCCTCTCTGCCCTCTCTCACTCGCCTCTCTCCTCTCTCTCCCAATCTCACTCGCCTCTCTCCTCCCTCTCCCAATCTCGCTTGCCAGATATACAAATACATATGTATACCAGTTGCATTTATACAATTATTTTGACAAATATACATATATAATTCGCCTCTCTCCGCTCTCTGCCCTCTCTTGCTCACATCTCTCCTCCCTCTCCCAGTCTTGCTTGCCACTCTCCTCCCTATAACATGTAGCTACAAATTATAATTAACAACGTATAGCTATGGAGCATAATTAAGCTATTTTTAGTGGTTATATTATGTGAAAATTCCCCATTTTATTATGCTCACAATGTCATGATTTGTTTGTGTACTTGAAGCATGAGACAGATTTTAATTTATAGTTAATGTGTTCTTAATGTAATCATAATTGAATTCATAATTAAATATTTAAAACTGTTTAATGAATTTCTTAATACTTATATAAGACGAGAGCAAAACTTCTTTAGTTCCCATAAATTGTGATCTCTAGAGTGTCTACTGCTTGAAGCATGAAAAAATTGTGTGAAATAGCAGCGTTAATGTCATAACTCATAACTATGATATACGAATACGAGTATTCTGGTCAAAAGGATTTTTCCTTTAGAATAATTTTGTAGTTGCAAGATAAAAAAGTGTATTAGAATTCATTAATTAGGAATTTGTAAAGTTAAAGTTGCATAAATAACAAAAACGAGAAGACGAAACATAGAAACTTGAAAATTAGTTTGGAAACGTGTAATACACGTATGAGAATCTGAAGAAGTTAACTCTTGAAAATATAAAATTAACTTGATATATACACCACAATAAATATTTAATTATTTCCAAGGCGACCGTTAATATTCCATCAAAAACTTTGAGTTTTCAGTTTTGTACAATAAGTCAATAATGTCACCAAATAACGAATTTATATGTTTAAGGAAAATAAAGGTAGTATATATCAACGTTTCACTTGGCTATTCATGAGTAATTTTATAATGTCATATTATTAATATAGATATACGTGCAATAACATTTAATAAAATTTCTCAAGAACTTAATAAAATAAAGGATATTTTATAGTATTTCAATGCTTGTATAAGTTCTCAATTCCCCGGTAAAATACTCCCCATGTCCCTAAAAATTTCTTGTTCATTTTTGAATTAACACACCTATATTAAGAAAATAATGATTGACATAGTAAATTTGTCATTTTAACTCTATTAATTATGAAATAGATAAATTAAGACACAAATAAAAGTAAAATAATGAAATCTAATCAATAGCAATATGTGTTAAGGGGTATGTAAATTGAAAAACATAACTAGCATTTTTAGATTGAGGAACTAGGGAGTAATACTTTTTATAATTAATTTAATGTAAGACTTGCACTTATATTGTATAATGAAATAATCATAAAGACTATAGTACACAAAACTTTTAAAAAATAATTTTAGGAGGAAAATCAAATTGATCAATCATAAACCAATAATGCTACACAATATGCCTAAAACAGTCGTGATTTTATAGGTCAAAGTTTTTATAAGATTATTATGTCATTCTATCCAATTCAATTAATACGTATTTAATGATGTTAGGATTGTTTATATTATTGCGACTATTCTTTGTCCCAAGCAAACGTCACATTCTATTAAAGATATTTTAATTGATTCACTGATGAAAAATTGACATAAATAATGGTTCATCAAAATAATAATTCTAAAAATATATATAATGTATATTAATGCAAAATATACATAATATTTATATATTTGATATAAAATAGTGTATATATTTAGCTAGCGAATATATATTATTATTTTTTTACTTATCGAGCAAATTATATAATTTGCCCTTTGTGATTTTCACAGTGAGAAAGAGGTCAATGTAGTTTCTTATGTTCTGATTTTTGTGCTTGTGAATTCAAATTTCTTACTAGTTTCTAATAGCAACAACTGACCATTCATGTACATATGTATCACGTAATATAAGAATTCTCTAAAATCTTCCCAGTTTCACGAACCTATGTATCACATTATAAATATTTAAACTATGATTAGCTTTACCAAACGGTCCAAAACAATGTGTTAAAAGTCCTAATCACAATGATTAATTGAAGTGAATTAAATTTCTCTCCGACATAATAACCAAGCTGCCTCCCCACGAAACAACAAGCCACGCGTCAGTTTCCTATACGGGCCCACCAACCTGGCGCGCGTTAGTCGTAACCAACGCCCAGCTCTGATTATCTGGCGCGCATCCCACTTGATGCGCACAACGCCCCCTTTGCGCCTCTACGGCCGCCACTGACGACTCATTTTAGACTTCCATTTAATCTCAAATTCTACCGGAAAATTTAGCCTCCACATCACCGGAATTCTGAATAGTTTCATTGAATTTTCTTGAATTCTGATATGTGGAGCTGCTGAAGTTTTTGCTGAAATTGTGCAGTGTTTCAGAAGAGATCTCATTCTATTTTAATACCAAATCAGGCAGATTTGATTCGGAGAATTAGGTTCTGTTTGTATATCTAGGGTTTCAGTGTAATCAGTTGTGATTCGGCGAAGTTTCGCTTTAAACTGAATCGTTTGAGCTGGTATGATCTTCTGCACTGTTTGCTCTACTATAGACTCTAGTTGATTTGCCGTGCATTTCGCGCCGTTTGTTGATTCATTGTGTGTAAAGCGTGGAAATTGCGTATCAGTTGATGTAATTGGGCAGTTTGCTTAATCGATGGCGTCGATCCGGAGAACTTTATCACCGAGTAACGAACGGCATTATCAGAATGGAAACCAATATTCAGTTCAATCGCCATCTCATAAGCTCGTTCTCAATGGCAAAAGCTCCTCGCTACTGTATTCTCGAAAAAATTACATATCCAGGAAGAAGTTGTTCTATAGGTGTTTGGTATTTTTCGTGCTAGGGTTTGTATTAGGTATGGCACCATTTGGTGGTTTTGATGATGCGAGGAGCAGTGATTTTTCGTTTGAGATCAAACCACCGGTGGTGAATGTTAAGGAGGAGATGAAAGATGTGGTAATTCCCAGACCTGACAATGTTGTGGTAAACTCAGTTAAATTACCAGGTTCGGGGGAGGAAGTGCAGGGGAAGTTTGATTATGTATCCAGGAAACTGTTGATTGTGGTAACTCCGACTTATAATAGGGCACTTCAAGCTTACTATCTTCATAGATTAAGCGAGGTGTTGAAGCTTGTGAAATCACCTCTGTTGTGGGTTGTGGTTGAGATGAATGCGGCGTCTGCAGAAACTGCAGACATTTTGAGGAAGACAGGAGTTATGTATCGGCATCTGGTGTGCTCCAAGAACATGACAGATATAAAAGACCGCGGGGTGCACCAGAGAAATGTTGCATTGGAGCATATTGAACATCATAGGCTCAATGGAATTGTTTACTTTGCAGATGATGATAATATCTACTCACTTGAGTTGTTTGAGAGCATTAGATCGATCAAGTAAGTTGAGATTCATCAGTCTTGTTTACATGACTTGTCTTTGCTTTGTCCTGCTGTGAGCATGTTCAGGATGATGTTATGTGCTTTATGTAGATGTTCAAGTTGATAATGGGTGAATAGTCTAGAGCTATTTCTGATACATTACAACTTCACTAACAAATTCTTTTCCTGGTGTCCTCGGTTCATCACTCTTCATAGTTATAAGAATAACAGTTGTAGATTCGACCACTGGTTGTGTGATTTTGGACTTAATTATTATCTCAATTCTTCCTCAAAATAGCAGTCCTTAAATTAGAAGCTGAGGAATGACCACCTTGTTACTGTATAATGGAATTTCCTTCTTCTGGTAAAATATAAATTGTGTGAATTTGATTAGTGGACAAAAAAAGTTACGTGCTTTGGATGATCGACTTTTATTGAAAGGGCTATAACTTTGACATGCCCACCAGATGTAGCATCTTCATCATTAGTGCGATCATGTGTTTGTTCATTCTTAATTGATGTCAAAGAAAAAGCTTGGCTTGACAGAGATGTACTTCAACCACTTGGTTGGACAGATGTGCTTCAATCTTTTCAGTAGAGTTCTTGACTTCTTTCAATCCAAATAAGAGAACAGAGAAACCACTCAACATGGAAGTTAGATATAGAAGTATTAGTAAGAACTTGCCATAGACTTGTTACACCTGTCCTTTCGTAGATGCTAAGAGCACTGATTTACCTTTGAGAAAAAACCCTTCTAACACTTACGATTGCTTGCTCGATCCCTAACATTGATACATTGATTTCACTTGTCATCTTCTTTCTTAGTAGAATTCTTTATGATGCCTCTATCCACTTCTTTTTGTCATTCACCTTCTTCATAGAAAATCCTTATGATGCCTTCATCCACTTTATCTTCTTTTCAAGGGGTCTTAAAGAAACATCTAGTCTTCCCATCTTTATTATGAGAGTCAGGACTACATTCATTACTAATAATTTTCCACTTTTTTCTTGTTATTTGGAAATGTAAATATTATACTACGTTTTATTACCATAATTATTATGGCATGCTTTCTATCATAGTCAACAATTAGAACCCTTATTAAAATGTACTGTATTTATAACTATAAGAGTCCTCTTTTGTAGCCATAGGTGAAATTAACTTATTTGTCTCTTCGACTTCTAACAAATAGAACTTATTCATGTCTCTGCTTAGTCAAAGCTGTCTGATGTAGGAAACTTTTACATAAAATTGACTTTACTGGTATCGTTTTGCATCTCCATAAATTGGTAGAATGACCCTTGCAATAGTGAATTTGAGTGTCCTATGGGTTGCTCCGTGAAGAGTAGCAGCTACTCATCTTCCTTGATGTCTACCTCACACAAGTAAGCTTAAAAAAACTGCCACTACAAAACTTTTAACTTGGTCAAGATGTCTTGACACTAGTCACCAAGGAATTTAGTCTATAATATTCCTTCGTAAGTTTCTTATTGTTTAATATGTGGAAAATAAGTCTCACTGAGGATTAGAAGCAGTGAGTTCCGAATTTGCCTGCAGAGAGAAGTGTTGCGACTTTTTTATGCAACAAAACAAGCCTCAATGGACTGCTTTTACTGGAAGCTAAATCTCAACCAATAGAGGTGCAAATAATATGTCAGAGAGAAGAGCTTCCCTGCTGCAACTGAATGAATAGTATTCAAAAGATATGGTTTCTACAATGTAAGACTATCTATACATAGTTACTCGAAACCCGACCCATATCCTAGAAAACTAGTAATATTCCAAGTAGTTAATGCAAAAGAAATGACTCCTGAACCAACCAAGGGAATTAAATCCAGAATACAATTTGAGCTCAAATAACAACATAGACCCGACAAGTTAGTATTGATTAAAAAACACACTAGACAAGTCAGTAACTGTTAACTTGTGATGCTCCTGAGAAATATTTTGTTCTTTTCTTGATAATGGTAATGTATTCCTCAGAATCAATGATATGCTGGAGACCTCCAAAAAGTTGTGGATTAGTCAACAAAGACTAATCAATTACAATGATCCTAAGTCCTAACAGATCTATTAATTGTTCAGCTTCCTCTACTCTTTCTTCTTTACCCCAAACATAAAAGGTTATAATACAATTCCATTTGATCTTATGAGGGGGACTAAGACTACCTTCAGAACATCTATTGTTTCTTTCTTTCCATGTTGTCCACCATATACAAGATGGGATGATTCTCAACCATTTCTTGTGACTCTTTCTGCCTCCTCTCCTGATCCAGCAACTGAGAAGATCTGTTGTGTGCTCCAGCATTATCCACTTGCTTTGGGAGAGACTAAGGAATAGGACCCAAATTTGTGAGGTCACTTTACAATGCTCCTGGGAAATAGTATCATGTCGAACATGGGTCAGAAATGTCTATGCTAGACTGTTGTCTTCTTCACTGAAAGAGGCAATGCATTTTCTTGGAATGTTACTTGATTTGTGAAGAAAAGCTCAGTAGGTGACCTTGTGACCCGAAAAATAGAAGCTGCATATCTTTGTCCACTATCTATTCAATATAGAATCTATTTAGTGTTGCAGTATTCCGATTCTTTTCTGTTCTTCCTGCATCTGCTCCTCCATGGAAATTCTTGGATCTCATGATAGTAATTATTTGAACTCTTCATACATGTTCGGATCCAATTTCTAGAGTTCTACCTCTGAGATCAATTGCTTTGCATAATGAGGAAAAGATGATAGAAATTGCTGCCTCAAGAATGAAATTCTTTCAAATCTGGTACTCTCGAGCCTTATCTCTAAGGTTCTAGGTTACTGCTCATCCCATGCTGATCTTGCAGCTGTTCTCAGATATCATTGAATTAAATTCATTCAATTGGTAATTTAAAGATTAGACTATTTTGCAGACCTTTAGGCAAATTCCAGGGCATTAGCATTTGATATGATCTCCTTTAATGCTTTAACATGGACCAATTTTCTTCCACCTAAAAGTTATGATAAGATCCCTTAGGAAATCTTACCTTCTATTAGTTGAAAACTTGGTTTGCAACAGCAATTTACTTTGAGCAACATTATCACTCTGCTGCATCCTCGTTTTCTAATTGCTTGCCTATTTTGCTACACATACTTCATTTTGGATTTTTGAAGTGAACTTCATTCCGGTCTTAGCTTGACATTTGCCGTACTTATTAATTTACGCAATTTCAGCCTTGAGAAAAAATTGAACTACATTCTTTGTGTGATCACCTACCATGTAATAAAATAGGTTACAAATACTTTCAAGCAGCACCTCCCTTTTGGCTATAGGAACTGTGTTAGAAATAGATCAGTTTAATTCCCAACTTTTCCCACAAAGTAATCCAATGAGGCAATGACTCTTAAATGGTCGAGACTAAGGTCATAATATGACTCTTAAATGGTAACATATACCATATTGAATATATCTCACAGGTGTTCAAAAAGAATCTCACAGTTGGCTGTAATTCATGCCGAAAAGCTCATGAAATTCTCCCAAAGACATAATTTTCGGAGGCTACAAGGGTTGGTTTTTTTGCCACAATTGACAAGTGTAACGGGTAGCAAATTGTGGTTTCCAATTTTTATTGCTTCCTCAAATCCTTGTTTGAAGACAATTCAATTAATCTTCTTAGGCGTTTGAATATTTGTGGATTCAATCTTACCAGTTTCAAAAAAAATTGTGGATTCCTCTTCCATAGGATGCAAAGTTAATGATCATTACTGTGTTTCCCCCAGAAATTCCTCCTCTAATCCTTGGCTTCTTCTAATTTGAGCATTTTGTCCGAAGAAAATTAAGCTTTCTGCTTGCTCTGGCTGCAATCCATGATCTTTGCTTATGATAGGAGTTCATAACAGCTTATAAATTAAAGGAAATAATTAAAAAAAATTGATATACTGTATTATGAGCAGTGAGAGATTGAACAGTAATACTTTTGCCCCTGTTCTTTCATTACTTTTGCTGTTCGATAAACCTTGGGGAATTTTTGCATATGGTGGACCATATGGAAGGAAAGGAATGAGAGAATTTTCCAAGGAAGATCAAATTCCATTCAAAAGATCAAAGGGAAATGCATTTCTACTTTATGTTTTTGGTGTAAAGAGCAATGTACAGTAAACGAAATACAGATAGTGAAATTCCTAGGCTTATTGTAATTAGCTATCTATGTAAGCACACTTTTGGAGGTGGCCAGCATACCCTTAATGCTGAAGAATACATGTTACCAATTTCAAAAAAAAAAAAAAGACCTTGGGGAATTTCCTCAGCAATGGACATTCTTGTCCATGCTTTAGTCATATTCATTTGATTCCTTCTTTGTGAGGACCAGCGAGTGCTGCTCACAAGGTATAATAAGAGCCAATGCATGTAAGATATCTTTGTTGTATTTTGCTCTACAGTTTTAACATTTTTTTTTCTTGAATTTGCTAACTTTAGTTTTAGCATTTACTTGAATAGAATCATCTAACAGGCTTGCTGCAAGGTTTGAGCTTTCGCAATGACAGATTACCATGCTTAGAGTTCTGCATGAATTCAGTAATATGTTACCTGACTTGAGATTCTGCCTGAGTGTTGAAGTAACTGATCTATTTGTTTGTTCCCAGATCCCAGCTACTTCCCTTAAAGAAAGTAGGCTCTTCCATGCTATTGAAATTTGTTGTGGAAAGATGTCACAGCTCTTCTTCTTCTTCTTCTTTTTAATACTTAAGTAAGCACAACTATTCAATAAAACAAATTTATATCCACTTCTGGGACACACTTCTGGTGAAATTCGCTCCTATCTAGGAAGTATGGTAAAGTAAAATGGTTGAGCTAGGACATAAGTAACTATTTATATTATTGTTGGTATGAGAGGTAATATGTATGTTGTTCTTGTGAATATGACTGTTTTTAGATTCTATAAGTTGAAGGAGAGCACATTGTTTTTGCAGATTTGACGTCATTGTTGGAATATTCTCCTTTCGTCTTTATTTTTCTCATCTGCTTATATTTTCTTGTGGTCTCCACTTTATAGTCGTTTTGGCACTTGGCCTGTTGCTATGCTAGCACAAAGCAAAAGCAAAGCAATACTAGAGGGCCCTGTGTGCAATGGAAGTCAAGTTATTGGGTGGCACACCAACGAGAAGAGTAAGCAACTTAGAAGATTTCATGTCGATATGTCTGGCTTTGCCTTCAATAGCACTATATTATGGGATCCAAAGAAATGGCATCGACCAACTTCAGATCCCACACGACAGATGGACAATGTGAAGGAGGGTTTCCAAGTATGCTTCAAATTCCTCCTCCTTTTAAATACTTGATTTCTTTACTTTGGGGATAGAAGCCTGCGTGAACAGGTTGAAGTTGGAAATTTGCTCACAATGATTACTTGCAGGAGACCACTTTCATAGAACAAATTGTTGAAGACGAAAGCCAAATGGAGGCTGTCCCTCCTGGTTGCTCAAGGGTATTGAATTGGCACCTTCATCTGGAGGCTCGTGGAGTTGTCTATCCAGGAGGCTGGCTGCTTCAAAAGAACCTTGATGCCGTTATCTCTACCACATGAGAAACACAAGCAATGTGCAGGAACTCTAAATGGTGTCCATGAAGGAGGTCAGTGCTCCTTATCATCACTAAACCCACAACTTCCCTTGTCTTGAAAAGGGAAAGGTCAAACGTGAAATAAGTGAACTAGGGGTTGGTGGGATGAGGAATAGCTTCTCTTAATTAACATCATCAAATTTTATTCCCAGGATAGAGATTCATTCTCCCCCCGCTCTCCCTTTTGTTGCTAATATCCAAAGACCTGTTTGGCATTATTGTTGTTTCTGGGACCGTGTTCATATTTAGTTTGACTGAGCAAAGAAAAAGGAAAGCACTCAGCTGCAATTCTTTTTGACAGGCCAGTGCTAATCCCAGTAGGAAGCTATCATTTTCAAGCTGATCAGGGAATTACTAGATTGCCAAAGTTGAAGCAGCAAGCATGCCTTCAATGACAAGCTAGCTATAAAGAAAGGAGTGATTCATTTTATTTTTGACTTTCTCGAAATTATTCTTTGACAGCATGAGAACTCGTTTTGTTGTGGAGTTTTGCTGCTTTTCCCAAGGAGAGGGATGTGGTTTCTTCAGTTTCCATTGCAAAATTGATTGCTACTGCCATCACAGAAGGCGGAATGTGTGCATGCTGTAGAATGGGATGGTTGTAATTATCATCCTCAGAAGCAGGAAGCAAGTGATGCTTAGTTCAAGTTGTAGTCTTTTACTATAGTGTTACTGATGGAATAGTTATCATACAAAATTTGCAATTTTTTTTACCTTCTTGATGTGCAAAGGTGGTTGTCGCAGAGGTTTTGCAAATTAAATTAAGCTGTTTTGAATTTTTCTTGTGCAGATTTTTTACTTTCTACGTCGAATTCAGTTTTACCAACTTCATTTTTTTCTTTGGAGTTAAAGAGTGTTACAATATACATTTCTTTGAGTACTATAATAGGAGAGACCTGGCCAATACCTAATGGTTTGAGATCTCCAATGGTACCTAATCTGTTGTTGCTCATCCTAAATTTGACGAATTCGCTTGCCAAGATATCTTCGGAAAAGATCACGTCTCATCGCTAACACCATATGATGATTAAAGATTGCCCAAAAAATCATGATTAGTCACGTCGACCAATACAGTATTCTACAAAAGGGTTGCTATTGAAAGTATTTGGGTTAAGTATCAGCAATGACTTCGATGCCACAAAAAGGACGAAACAGAAAGTATTTGTGTTACGAATAAGTGACGACTAAGCCACAAAAAGCACAGTTTGTGTTAGGTATTGGCGACGACTAAGTTGCCACAAAAGGACCACCACTGAAAGTATTTATGTGATTATTAGCGACGACAAAGTCGCCACTGAAAGTATTTATGCGATTGTTAGCGACGACAATGTCGCCACTGAAAATATTTATGTGATTATTAGGGATGACAAAGTCGCCACTGAAAGTATTTATGCGATTATTAGCGACGACAATGTCGCAACTGAAAGTATTTATGCGATTAGTAGCGACGTCGCCACTGAAAGTATTTATGTGATTATTAGCGACGACAATTTCGCCACTGCAAGTATTTATGTGATTACTAGCGACGACAATTTCGCCACTGAAAGTATTTATGCAATTATTAGGGGCGACAAGTCGCCACTGAAAGTATTTATGCGATTATATAGAGACGACAAAGTCGCCACTGAAAGTATTTATGCGATTAGTAGCAACGACAAAGTCGCCACTGAAAGTATATATGCGATTAGTAGCGACGACAAAGTCGCCACTGAAAGTATATATGTGATTATTAACGACGACAAAGTAGCCACTGAAAGTATTTATGTGATTATTAGCGACCACTGAATATATTTATGCGATTATTAGTGACGACAAAGTCGCCACTTAAAGTATTATCGACGACAATGTCGCCACTGAAAGTATTTATGTGATTAGCGACAACAATATCACCACTGAAAGCATTTATGCAATTATTTGGGACGACAAAGTCGCACTGAAAGTATTCATGCGATTATTAGTGACGACAAAGTCGCCACTGAAAGTATTTATGTGATTAGTAGCGACGACAAAGTCTCCACTGAAAGTATTTATGTGATTATTAGCGACGACAAAGTCGCCACTGAAAGTATTTGTATGTGTGTTTTAGTGACGACTAAGCTGCCACTGAATTACGTACCATGTATTAGCCACGACTATGCCGCCAGTGAAACATTTGTACTAAGTATTAGCGACGATAATGATGTCACAAAAGGATCGCAACTGAAAACACACATATCATGTATTAGCGACGACTATGTCACCATAAAAGGTCACCAGTTAAAGTACTTGTATTAAGTATAGCAATGACCAAGTTGCCATTGAAAGTTTATGCAACTCGTATTAGCAACGACGTACGCCACTATAGCTTTTGTGTGTGTTTTAATTTTTTAAAGCATTTGTGTTAATTATTAATGACAACTCAATAGCTCACTGAAAGTATTATAATAAGTTTTAGCAACCACCTAGTCACCACAAAAGAAACAATATACTTGCAAGGTATTACGGGCAATTTAGTAACCACAAAAAATATGTTCTATGTTCTAGTTAGGACAATATATTATTATCCTTTCCTATTTAGTATTGTTATGTATATTTACCAAAAAAGGGTAGAAAAATATCGACTTAAATTTGCCCTTCTTTTGCCTATTACACCTCAATTGTCATGAACTTTAGCCACCATCTTTCCTTTTAACAAACTTACGAGATAGCGTATGTGACATTTTATTTAAATATGCAGTACTGATTTAGGGAGAGCTTCGTAACAGATAAACAAGGGAATGGAGAGCTGGACCATTGCACTTAAATTGATGTCTCATGTTTCATGCCATTGATCTTTGAAAATCCACTAAGATAATCAAATTGAGAAACCTAAACAACTAAAAGTCGCTACTACCCAAGACACCATGTAGCAGTAATTGAACTCCAAGAACTTCCCTAGAGTTTCAATTCCTACAAGTAAAACTCTAAAATAGTGGCCAACTCGAGAAAAGCATTGAAGATGATGCAAATAAGGGCAAAAAGGTCTCAGCGACTAAAGAGTAAAAACTTGCTACTTTTCAATAACATTTCAGACACTAGTATAACCACCCATGGAATAAAGTGTACAGTCCAAATCACTAGACCATTGGCCAATTTACCATTAATTAAGGCTCCAAATCTACCATCCATTCACAAATAAACTCTTTTTCTTTTTAATAAGTTTTCTTCTGAGAGCTTCTTGGAAGAAACTAGAAAGTGCAATTCCTTTTTTTTTTTTACTTTACTCTGTAATCCCTAATTGAACCCATTTACTCCGACCACCAGTGAAGTAAGTGGTGGGAGGGGTAGGGGGAAGTGGGGTGGGGCTATAAAACTATAGTACAATTACACACTTCCAGCTCGCCTCCCTCTCATACAAAAGGTTTTAAATAACCTGACCTACCAGCTATGCTACTCCCCACAGCACCAATTGGTTGCCTAGACACCTCAACGGATGCCTGTAGGCAGACAAATTAAACAAATATAATGAATGACAAACATATAGCTGGTAAGAAACCGCGAGGGAAATCGACGTCTTATGATACATTCTCCAAAGAGAGATTTCTCCTCAAAACTTTTGGGCACTGCCATTCCATGAGCCATCTTGTTACCAGCAGATTGAGCCCAACTTCTAAGGGGCGCAGATACTAGCCACAATTTACAGACTCTGGAGAATCATAGCACATTGTTGCAATAAGGAGCTGCAGTAGCCCTGGTGCCTACACCGTGTATTACTACACTGCTTCATTCCTTTAAGAAAGTGCACTATCATGTTAGAGTTGCTCCATGAACAGAAGCACCTGTCTCTGAGGCATGCACAGTAGATGAGAGATGTGATTGCTGCAAACTCGGTTCAATAAAAAGACCAAGTTGTACCAAGGTTGATCTGCATCAATGCCAAACAACTCCAGTGACCACAAAGACTAGTTAATTTGTAATAAGCATGAGGAAGGTCTTCTTTTTTTTTGGATAAGTAAATCATGAAGAAACTTTTTGAGCATAATGGACCGTGGGTGTGACAGATCGGTGACAACTTATGCAATTAGCTCTTATTTTAGGTTCCAATAAAGACACAATCTAATTTTCTACTTTGGTATATTTAACATAAAACATAGAATAATATGTCTCAAAAAATAGATGCAGCATGTGCCATGAAGAACTTGAGATAAATCCAGTTGACATAATGCAGAAAAAGATGGGACATTACTAAACGGTTGATCAGATACAAAATATACCTAGGGAGTGAAGTTTTAATATTTGGCTGATTAGCAAAGGTAACCAATGGACTTCGGAGATTAACATATTTGTTTAGAGCACTCTCAAGCTGCGGTGGTGGCAACTGCAAACAAGATCAAACACATTTTAAGACAAAATACGGATAAAGTTGCCTCCATGCACAATATATAGTAAAAATTATAAATTACCAAACAATACCTGTAGTAGTACAGGAAAGGAATGTGGTTGCGTTTGTGAGACACATTTTAGGAATCCCACCCACAATTTTGGCATCCTCCATACCTGCATCCAATATGCGATAGGATGACAATTCATTTGTAGAGCAATAATGATAGTCCGTGATTAGGGGGAATCTAAGCTTAAATACCTGTCTAACCACAAGTTTGGAGAGTATCTCCATCACAAAATCAACCTAAACATAAAAAAAAGAAGACAGTGTCACACACATTGACTACATTCCTTCCACATCAAACAAATATATGCTCAGTAAGAAGCGCTGTCCAAGCAATGTCCATGCTAATAGATGAGCACAATACTCAGACTGTTGTTGACTTTAAAATTCTAGTTCTGCCCAGCTGCATCAACATGTAGATGAAATGCTCCAGCAGTACTGAATCAGAGCTAGTTCATAAACATCCAGGAATCCAATCCTCCAACAATCAAATGGAAAGAAGGAAAGAGACAAGACGGATTACATATCTTGGATTATATAGTTTTCAAAATCCAAGACCAATATTCGGTGTTTAACTGTGTGACCATCTCATCTAAGAGCTTGAGTTATTCAAGAAGTAGTTTTTATTCGCTTATGTCTTCAACATTACCCCTTTGTGCTTAATATGGTAGGCCAAAGGAATGGAAACTAAGAGACATGGAAGAATAACTTTATCCAAAAATAAATCAAGATGCTAAGATGTGTCAACTTATGTGTATATGTGTTTATATGTATATTGAACAGGAGAAAATAGAGAAGAGAAGTAGCCAATTTGAACATGCACTTGTGAAGAAAGCAAAAAGGAATATAAGGCACACAAAAGAGAATTTATGCATATTATTCAGTTTCTTTTAAGGTGGCAACATAATCTTCATCACTAAACAAAAAGCAGATCGAGTGCCATAAATGTTGATATTTCTGCTGCCAGATGAGAAGCTCCTCTCACCCTTTCTGCCTTTACTGTTCTCCTACTAGGAAGCATTCTCATGATTAGTGGCTTCTCCTGTCCGTAGGGAATAAGCCGGAGAATTTAATCTAATAGATAATATCTACACCCATCAAGAAATGGACATGAGAATTTCCCAAGAATGTTTTTCTTCATGTTGATCTTGAGGAAGAGTTAGAGAAATTGTCGGGTTTTGTTGCTCGGAGAATCTCGTAAACTTTATTACAGTTGCACAGCTCTAAATGATTTAAAACATTCTCCTTGAGTATGGTTTAGAAAAAGTGCAGAAATAGAATAAACGGGGATCATTCATTAGCGAAGCTGATCCCTCTGCACATCAATACTCAGCTTTATATCTTTGTATTTAGTTGGTAGTATACATTGATTTTAGTTATTGTCGGCACTAACCAAGAGGGCATTGATAGCTTGAAATGATCTCTTTCAGCATTTCATACTAAGGATTCAAGGCAAATCACTATATTTCCAAGGTATTAAAGTAGTTCAAGGCATGCAAAATACTTGGCATGATGATGACAAATTGTAGATCCATTGCTACCCCTATAAAAACAAGTCTCAAACTTCTACCTGATTCAAAGGAGCTGCTCAGTGACCCTGGGAGATACAGGAGATTAGTAGGCAAGTTATATTATCTCACTGTAGCTTACCTGATATCACCTTTTCAATGAGTTTTGTCACTCAGTTTCTAGATTCTCCATGTGAAGCTCATTGGGATGCAATAGCATGCATCTTTCAGTATATAAGATTCACTAAGTAAAGGGTTATTGTATGAGTATCAAGGACATGATTGTCAGGTATTCAGATGCTAATTTAGCATGGTAATCTACTGATAGACACTCTATCTCTGGACATTGTGTTCTCATTGGTGTAGGGATGGCAATGGGGTGTGGCGGGTTTTGCATTATACAGGGTGGAGTTGGGGGGGGGGGGCGTTGGTTGCAGGTTCCCTCCCTCCACATTTTGGAACAAAACAGTTCCATAATTTTTACCTGAACAGTTTTACGGATCAATGATCTTCACAGTTTTGCAACTTACTAAATTTTGTTCATTAACTTGAAATCAAATTTTCTTTTCATTCAGTATTTATGTAACTCACAAGGTTAAAATGATACTAATATTAGAAGAAATCAAAAAACAATTTTTCCTCTCTTCCCAATTGTTATTCTTTATAAAAAAAACAAGAAAAATTCAAGATACTTGATATTTTTTAGTTCCTTGTTTCTTCCTGTCAAGCTGTTACAGAGAAGAGGAATGAATGTTTTTCTAGGTTCATAATATAAGTACCCTTTGACTTATACAAGTCATATAAATATACTTATGATAAATGTTAAAGCAGTAAACTGATCAGAGAATTTGACAAGCAAAAGCGAAAGATAAATGACTAAATAAAAAAGAGAAAAAAAATCGCAATGTAATACTACATCGTGATGATAAAAAATAATTATGCAGGGTGGGTTAAAAATATATATTTTGTCGTGTGGGGAGGGGCAGGGCAGGGAGAGGAGGGTTGTAGTGTTCACGGGTTTATGCGGGTTTTCCCCGCAACTGCCCTGCCCCTACCCTTTTGCCATCCTTACATTGGAGGCAATTTGATCTCCTGAATGAGTACGAACCAATTGTGGTGCAAGACCTATGTAGAAGCTGAATATCGAATCATGGTAGTTGCTACATGTGAACTCATCTGGATCAAACGACTGTGGAAAGAATTGAAATTTGAAGAATCACTCTGATGGAACTTGTTTGTAATAATCAAACGACGCGGCATATCGCTTCAATTCCAGTGTTCCAGGAGAAGACCGAACACAGAGATTCACGATCACTTTGTCAGAGAAAATATTCTCCGAAAATATTGTAACATGATCTGTAAAGTCCAATGGTCAACTTGTATACCTATTAACCAAATTTATCACAAGTCCTCCACTACCTGCATATGTACCATGCTCGACACATCCGATGTATATGCTTGAGGGGTGGGTGTTAGATAGCTAGTACAGTGTTGTCCTTGTTGTTGTCCCACATTGAACAAACATAAAAAAGATGAAGCCTGAGACGTTAAGTCACACCCATAAACTCACATATTCTAATTGTTGAAATTTGTTTTAGTTGCTACAATAATTTTTAGCATAATAAATTGGTAGTTTTAGAATAATTTGAACTTTAAATTTCTATCAGGTTTTGATTAATTTGTTGAGGTATTTTAGTTTTTTTGAATTTCAAAGTATGCAAGTTTTTTGTTTTAAGCTGACTATTTAAAGACCTCTTATGCTTAATAAAATTGCTGAGAGACTTCTAATCAATACTTCAGCCCTTTTGGTTGCATCGTCTTTTAAAAACCAGCGGGTGGTATCAAGAGCTTCCAATGATATTAATGGATCTATGCATTCATCGAGGTAGATTTCCTTTTAGATTGGCCCTCACGTCCAAGGTTCGAATCCCATTGTGGTCATTTTATTTTTTAACCTTCTCTTCATTTAGTTTCAGAACCAATCTTTCATGTTTTTTGTTTTTCTTTTTTAAAAAGAGTAGATTTAAACCCAAAAAAATCCAAACGTGCTAAAAGGTCTAAGCTAATAGAACTAACTTTATGTACTTATAAACTATATACTAGTACTTCCTTGGAATTGTATTTTGTTGGCTTATTCACACGTTTATATTATTATTTTTCGAATCCCCTGAATGAAAATCCTGGATCTGCCACTATTCTCAACACGCCCCCTCACATGCGGGCCTGATTTTTTTATGGGCCAAGCACGTGGAAGTTCTTTTTGATATGGGTGGCTCTGAGATTCGATCCCAGGACCTCTACTTGTTCCGATACCATGTTGAAGTGTGTGACCATCTAATCTAAAAGCTTAAGTTGTTAGAGAGAGCACACTTTTATTAGTTACGTGCACCCAACTGATAGAGAGAGCACACTTTTATTAGTTAATTGTGTTCTCAACAGTGTAAAAAGGCTGGAACATAGTTACGTGCACCCAACTGATTAATATACAATATAACAACAGGAGCAGTGATTTACCAGAGTAGGAAAAGCGTCAATGGCCTGAATCACTGTCCTCATGAAGAGCAGCGGGAGAGGAGTCTGATCAACCTGATTAAATGAGTATTGCAGAGATCAGAAGATTATCCATACCATCTCTATCTACTATATGCATTTGTTCCATACCATTTGTCTCAAGGCTTTCGCCAGGACCTGTTGCGTGAAAACAGTCCGCTGCTCGAAACAAGCTGAGCAAGCATCTGTTATCTGAAAGATAATAGCATTAAAGTGTCACCAAATCAGTATGTAATTCTGCCAAGGCATTTTCACTATGTCCTGAATCTGTAGTAAGGAACAGGGAGAAGAAACAGAATTCAACAGGAAACAAGGGAATCATGCAATTGAGGAAATACATGGCAAAGAACCTGAGGGCAAGATAACAATGAATTTCTACATGCTGCAATAAGTTCACATGCAACAACCATCAAGCCAAAGACTAGTGGAAGTGGAAGTGGAAGATCGCATACCTTTTTTAGCGGAAGGCCATCCCTGTCAGGATTTATATCATGTATTGCGACCAGCACTTCTGCTGGGGTCAGTGCTGGACCAGTATGGGCAGAACCCTGCCATGAATCAAGTAAAGGACCTTTTATCAGATTATCAGATTACAACAAGTAATATGGAATTCTTTACTAGCAGTGGGGCATCAGGTGATGAATTTTTGTCAACTGATTATTAAACAATAAAGTTACGAGTGGACTTTGATTAAAGAACCACAAAATCACTGACCTAAGAAAAATAAAGAAAAACTCAAAACATAATATAATTTGAATGAGCATGATATTCAGAAGAAAGAGTTGATCACGGCAATGAAGATGAGAAGACTAACATGGTTAAATGGAATGAACATAACAGTCATTATCACAGAAATCAGAAGGTACCAAAAATTACGGAGAGGTAAAACATCTATTGAATGTAAAATCCAATCAAACCTGTAATATCCGAGCCAGGGCAAGCTGAAACTTATCCAGTGGGAGAGCAACAAGACTTGGGAAAATAGGTAGAACCTAATACAAAAACAAAAAGACTCATAAAAAGTTAGTCTTTCCGAATAAAGTGCAGTAGTTGAAAGGAAAAGATATCAAGTATTTCACTATCACATCAGGAGGAAACCAAGGAGGAATGCTATTGAGCCAATCATTCAATAAAGAAAAAGATGATTTGTGTTGTTCAAGGTTTAGGCAAGTTCGTACCATCTGCACATAGTTTTTTGACATAAGATTTCAATTCTACCGTCTTTCATCTCAATGTATTGTCCGTATTGAATGTATACTATCCACCTATCAGACTAAGGATTTGATCGAATATTCCTCTATCTAACTGAATTCAATCAGTAAGAAAAGAAATATGGAATAAAGAAGTGAAATTCTATATAATTGGAGATGTGATTGTCCCTGGGGGGAAATGTCCTACCTTGAGTGCAGTTTGGAATCAACCTGAGCCACAAATCAGGGAAGTCATAAAGGGACGTTAAACGTAATTCTAGAAGGGCCTTCCCACCAAAAAAAAACAAGTCTTGGCAGTTCAAGCGAGTTTTTTGGACCAGCCCCACTATATGGCGAGGGAACTGACTTCCGAGAGAGCGGCTTTCACCTTAGTAATTACCCAACGAGAGAGAGCTAATGCAAAAGTAATCCTTTTACACAAGGAAATACCACAGACCTCTGCTAACTACTCCCTCCGTTTCAATTTGTTTGTCTGGTTTGGACTTGGCAAGGAGTTTAAGTAAGAGAACTTCTGAATCTTGTGAGCTTAAACTAAAGATATTCTCAAGAAAGTTGAATTCAAGAGTGTCAAGAAAGGACGGAGGCATTCTCTTTAAAACGGACTGAAAAGTAAAGACAAACAAATTGAAACGGACTAGTACGTTTTATATAGTTAAATTGAAGATATTTTTTTAAGAAAAAATATAGATTTGCTCACAAAACTACGAATATTTATTTAAGAAAGGATAATTCATAACCAAGACCTGAACAAAATCCCAAAAGTGTGCCAAGTTAACCAGACACAATCTTTATCAGGAAAACCCTGGACATAACAGGAACTCCCTTTGAGCCAGCAAATTAAAATGGACATAGTGTGATATATTATAGTTAAGTTAAAAGGATAACAAATAGAGAACAAAAGGAACAGATATGTCATTCACGGTAAGTGAGGGAGATATCACATATCATTATTTAGTCACAGAAAAGAAAACTGAAAATGCGTGTAGAATAAAAATGCACAATAATCTGAAGAATACCTCACTCTTAGAATATGAAGAGAGCACTGGAATAAGAATAGTTGCATCCTACAAAACAATTTAGGGTATCACTGGTGGAACTGCGAAGTTTCTGATTGAGAGAGCTATCAAGAAAACAAAAAGAAAGATGCTAAACCTTCAGTTTAGTTTCATATAACCGCTTGACAACTGCAACTAAGTCAGGCGGAGGAGTTGTCCCTTCAGAGAGAATATGAAGCACCTTGCAGTGAACAAAACAATGGCATCATGATTAGGAAGAGAGTTCAAGATGAAAAGCAATAATTAAAATGTGAGGTGTAGTAATCTACCTGTGTCAAAAGATTTTCACAGCCTTGAGGTGGATCAGATATTATATGAAGCAGTTCAGAACATGAAGAGCCTATAGCCCTAATAAGAACAGGCATATGACGGTGAACAGCCTGTACCAGATCAAAAGTTAATAGAAGGAATGTCAACCAACTGAAATGAGTGCAACAAGAAGAGCAATACAAGAAGTTCAGTACAAGTTAATAGAGATTGTTAATAGTGCTCCAGAAGACCAATGTAGATCCTCATTAAAGCTCATCTTGGAAAAATTAAATTGGGAGTAGATCATCAAAATGCTAGTTTTACTTCTTTTTTTGGGTTTCTGAGGCCTAACTAATCCAGATTATTTTGATAAAATGACAGTCAAATTATTGCTGGCCTATTCATGGTTCTATCGGGGTGAATGATTAATTCATCTCAAACAAACCATTATTAAGTCGGCTATTAGGATTGTAAGAGAGGAGCACAATAAAAAAACAGACCTGCTTAACTGCCTTAGGAGCACGTGCATAGGTATCAAATACAAGGTGGAGAAGACTGAATTTCTGCAGGAAAAGCTACCCGGTCAGCATCATCGTAAGTGCACATTCAACATATATCCTTGCACTTATAAACTTGTCCAAACCTTAGTGCATAGAGCAAAAAATAATGAGATAAGCCGCTGAGCTTGAGCTAAAGACAACTCTGAATCACTTTGAGAATCAGATGCTGCAGTCTTAACAAAATCATTTTCAAAGAATCCTGGCCCTGAAATCTGAGAACCACTAACTGAGGCTTCCTGATTTCCTGTCTGATAATCATATTCTTATCTTAGGATAATAATCAAATTCAAGGAAAATTATAATTTTTTAGGTTAAGAGGAATTTATCAAACATAGAAGGAGAAACGGTACAGCAAGGATAGTTTAAGCAAACAATTTCAGAAGGCAAGAGCTCCTCAACTTATTGGAGTCCAGAAATAGAAAATTCTCTTTCTTCAATCCATATATTGGACTTCACTGACCTAGTTACAAAGTCATGCAGCAACATAAAAGCTAATTTATCATTTCAGGAATTTGATACACATCTAAAACATCCAAGAATTGAAAACTGACTCTGGACAGATTCATGTATAACAAGTTCCACTATAGAAGAAAATTCTCAACAACAAAGCCTTTAAGCAGGTCGTAATTTTTGTCCCATCAATGAATAAAAATATTAGCTCAGATGTGTCCACGGATATATTTTGGTGTTCTTGAATCAAACAAGAATAACAAGATTGCTTTCCCAACACCATTTTGAGCAATTGTTATGGTGTATTCGGTATGGAGGAAATGTTTTCTAATGTTCGGTTGGTCAAAAATTTTAGAAAGCATATTCTCTAGGAAAACGAGTTCCTTAACAATGAGGTAAATGACTTCCCTAATGGAAGTAAGGAAAACAAGTTCTCACAAGTGGATTTCCATATTGATAGAGTCCTCCACCCTCCAACACACCTCATCTTCACTCCCACCCCCACACCCACACTCACAATATTTGCCTAGATTATATACAAATGCTTTTAAAAGTACTATTTTTTGCTTACGTACCAAACACAAGAAAATAAGTAAGAAAACCACTAATTTTTCAAGAAAACCTTTTCCTTGTACCGAAAAAGAATTAACTATTGAACAACATGCATTTAAACAGAAAAAAAAATAGAATATACATTCCTCCTCATAGTGAAAACGAGAAGTTCTAATGTTTTTAAGTCCTTAGCAACTACTGCTACTTCCAGGTAAAATAACTAATCTAAATACTTTGAATATAATTCTTTGAAATAGAATCACAGAATTTAGTAGACTTGCAAACTAATAGCCTGTTTGGCCAAGCTTTTGGGAGGCCAAAAGTGCTTATTTTTAAAAGGTAAGGTGTTTGGCCAAGTTTTTGGGAGAAAATAAGTGCTCTAGGGAATAGCTGAAACTGTTTTTTAGAAGCTATTTAGGTAGCTTTTCTCCAAAAGCACTTTTGAGAAAAATACACTAATAAGCACTTTGAAAATGCTTGGCCAAACACTAATAGCAGTTCAAAAGTGCTTTTAAAATTTTTTGGCCATACACAAATTTCTTCTCACATGAAGTTTTTTTTAAAATAAAATAAAATTGGTAACATGTATTCTTCAGTATTAAGGGTACGCTAGCCACCTCCAAAAGTGTGCTTACATAGATAGCTAATTACAATAAGCCTAAGAAATCCACTATCTGTATTTCATTTACTATACATTGCTCTTTACACCAAAAGCATAAAGTAGAAATGCATTTCCCTTTGATCATTTGAATGGAGTTTGATCTTCCTTTGAAAATTCTCACATGAAGTACTTTTGATTTGGCCAAACACGCTATAAGTTGTCTCAAAAGCCAGTGATTCTCAGTTAAACTACATGATTTGTATTTTACCTATAAAAGAAAATATCTTAGTTGTGCAAGGATAAAGGTGAAACATGAAAAATAATATTCACTTTTTCAAAATTGCACGTCTTATTTCATATTTCGCTAGTGAAACTTCATTTTTTGACCACAAACTAGCAAACAAGCTTACATATTCCTACAATGCAAAAATTCTCATCTTCTAGTACATCTATTTAATTATCAAATTCATTTACATGAATCACATCCCAACTCATATTTAAATATTATTTATTAAAAAAAAGTTCCAAGTCACTGCAATCTGGTCAAGCTGACATGAAATAACCAAAGAAGAGACTCAAACATGAACACGAGGCTCCACCCACAAACAATTTCCATAAAGGAACCACCAGAACCCTCTAAAATCAATCAGTCCTCAAACAACAACTTCAAGACCAAATACTAAAGGAACAAATGCAGACAGAACAAAAAGAAAAGAGGAACCAAGATCATAAACCCTATTTTGTTATAAATATACTCGCACAGACATCCAACAAAGCCAAAATCAGAGAGAATTTATTGGCAAACACAAAAATAAGAACATACCTCTCCTGTTCTCTGAACCAAAGTTCCAGACTGGGAATATTCTGCATCTGTGACATGCTGGTCTACAGCTGACAAGAACATATTCTTAGCATACTGCTCGATATTATCTGAAATGTCACCAACCACGTAAAGTTTGTTTGACACCTATCAAGAGTTACAACATTTTAGCGATCCAGATACAATAATCCGTAGATAAGAATCATAAAGAATGGTCACCAGCAGGTGAAAACCCACAGCCAGCAACACAAAACAGTCACAAGTTGCATACCAGGCGAATAGCTTTTGCTCGGACCTCGTCCTGAGGGTGAATAGCACACTGCGTGAAAGCATGAACTTTAATGAGTGCACTATAATTTCATTCTGCCAAAGGCAAGCATTACTTTTGTTTTTTGCTTTGCAGAATTGTAGGACAGACCAAGAGTTGTGTTTATTTGGTATAATGGAACTCAACAGATAAACAATTTTGAACACGTGTCTGCCACAGGGATCCTTTTCTTGTCCAGTACAAAATTGAGTATAAGAAAATGCTTTCCAGAAAAAACAAAAAGAACAATTACAATAAGATGTCACTCAATCACTAAAGAAATAAACATCAAAATAGATACTAAAACCCAAGATTAAAGTTGCAACTCCACCCTGCAAGTCAAATCTCATGAGGGCCTTAGCTCTTCATCCTCCTAATTCTCTCCATACACAGGCCTCACCACCACCACACACAAAAAAATATAAAAAATTACAAGAATAGATACTAAAAGCCCAATCAATACTACAGGGTTTATTATTAATCCTGAAGAAGATCATTCCATTTACATGAAAAGTAGACACACCACCAAAAAACTCAATGCAAGGAAAAGTTTGACAAATAACCTTCCAAAATAAAAACAAAGCCACATTTTACAAGACACACAGACATTAATATTAATTAAACCAAATACTATATACGGCACAACATTATAACAAAATGAAAATTGCAGCCATCTCATGACACTAATAATCCTCCATTGGCAACCCAACCTACTGGCTAGCTGTGGTAGCAAAGCCACCCTATCTCCACCTACATTTGTGCCCCAATCATCTCCTTGAAACACATTTAGGAGTCGAACCCTTGATATCATTATCATCTCTCTATAGCTAGTGATTACTTATTTTTGTGCTGCTCCACCATCATGATCAAACACACCTTGGTGTCCAAAAAAAAATATAGAGACCCTACTGATTAAAAGAAATCTATTGACTTGCGTTGGTAAGTTTGACAACTGGTTACACACGGAAATGAAAATTTTGTTTGAATCCTTCAAATACAAAGAGAATCCAATACTTATACTGGATCCAGAACTTCTCCAGTTACAAGAGTTTACTCAAGGTCACAAACACGTAAAACTAAGTAACTTTGAAGTAGTTCTTTTGCTTCAATTAAACTGTCTGCTTATTAACTCTTTCTTCCAAAACTCTATCAACTCCTAAAAGTGTTGCTTTAGCACTCCTTAGGCAACTAATACCTGCAATTACGTAAAGTGAATGCAAAACATCATCACCGAATATTTGATGGTCATATACCTTCAAAGCTATATCCATGCATGCTTGACGATTAGGGGGGCGCCCCAAAATTAAACTCCAAACTGCACCAAGGCCCTGAGTAACACGGTCACCATCACGACCATCGTTCCCAAGATAATTGTCAGAGCATAAATCAACTAGCAGTCTCATCACAGATTCAGGCAGATATGGAACTTCACCAAGGAGCCTACTAAATGACTTGTCGTTTGCTGGTAAAGAATCCAGCAATGATTTTGCCTACAAGCAAAGAACTTACTAAAGAAACTTTGGGAATGATGTAGATAAGGATAATAAATGACTCTATTTACCGCACTGAGGAGGAATTTCTCATATAGAGCAGCAGCAGATGAAATGTTTTCAGCCGAACCCGATAGCATGAGATAATGCAAATGATAAAGCACATGCATTGCAAGCTCATGTACCTGAGGGTCAAATCAACATTGTTAGCGTGCAACCACAATTTCCACTAAAAGTTCATTTGCAGAAGATATACAGCAGAACAAAAGCCATAAAAAGGGTTTTGTGGTTAATAAACTGTATCAGATTACACCCCTTTGGATATACAAGTACAAAACATTTAGAAGATTACCGAAACTAAGAAACAGAACAATAAAGGGGGATCAAGACAACAAGAAGCAGGGGAAGATCAAAGCTGGGTCTGCTTTTGTGATTTGTTGCAGTGTATAAATACTGCAAATAGTGTGGTTGTAACAAGTAATTGAGCGATCAAAGGTTTGAGCAACCACAGATGTTACAATGAACTGACTTTCATTCGAAAGATGAAAAATTGGTGAGCTCTTTATCTTTGTCTTAATTCTATATGCAGCAACTACATGACGATTTGGAGAGACTCACTGCAAGAAGATTTTGGATGGCAGCATTTAAGCCATATAAACTGGCAGAATATACACTTCACTTAACTGAAATAATGATTTTAAAACACTTCACCTAATAAAAACAAGCTTACCAACACAAAAGGAGAAAGTAATCATAGTTGATTGACTACACAACTAGAACAATGACACTAGCATAAGATACTCTGAGTGTAAGAGAGAAAGTAGATACCTTCTCATGTTGGTTGCCTGAGAAAATATGCTTTTGGATCATCAGAACTACATGAGCATCAGCATCAGCACCAATCTGCAGGGTCAAACAAAGCCATAGGTAAATAAATACTGAACTATCCCATTCACATGCTCGGACTAGTTTTGCCAAAATATGAGAACAAAATACCCCATATGATCCCACAAGTGGGGTCTAGGGAGGGTGGGGGTAAGGTCGTGGGGTAAAGATGGCCAAAGTAAAAGAAACAACAGTAGTAATAAAATTGAAGAAT
This sequence comes from Solanum stenotomum, assembly GCF_019186545.1. Taxonomy (NCBI): domain Eukaryota; kingdom Viridiplantae; phylum Streptophyta; class Magnoliopsida; order Solanales; family Solanaceae; genus Solanum; species Solanum stenotomum. Next base: position 6,022,493 of record NC_064283.1, read on the forward strand.
TAGATAGCCAAACTATGAGATCGAGTAAAGTAAATAAAACTTGCAAAGGTACTTAAATAATTTGACCTATTCATTATTAATCAGCTTATAAACAGAATTAAGCACATAAGATCAACAAAGGAGACATCAGTATTCACACTTCTAGTTATACAAATATGGTTAGCAATACCAGATTGCTTGATCAACATGATGAGTTCACCTAATATCTTTCTGGATTATGTCCTAGGGAAGCTCATTATTTCATTAGTTCTTCCATCAGCATCCCTACTTTTCATCATAAATAATGTCTTAACATTCTTTGCTGGGATTCCTCACTTCACCTACTATATCCCAAAGAGAATAACATCTTTCTCTTTTGGACTAATCTGCATCCATTGCTGTCAAGATGTTACTCCAAAAACTCAATGATTGCAGATCATCCCAGAAGAAAATTTGGCATGACTGCAGAACCTATTAGCAGCTACATGAAGCAACTCAGGCAGTCATGGTCAATTCAAACTTGACTTTAGGAAGGTCATCCAGAGAATTACATAAGAGACTTGTTCCGTCAAGAGGCAAAGGAAGTATTTCTCAAATTTCTGCATTGGTCAAGTTAATATCCCAACACTACTCAAACCATGCATCAGCTTAATTCCTACACTGAACCAAAAATTTGTATTAACTTTGACTTCATAAATAGATGATCTAAGTCGCATCTCTACCTAAATTACTTTTCACAATGACAGATCTTTTTTTTGGTGGGATAAGTCCGACTGTGTGTCTGTTATCTATATCAATATATAATCATAATTCTACAAGGACGACACTAGAATTAGCATAATTTGTTTGTCATCTCTGACTTGGCGTGCGAGAAAAGTCACTAAGAGTTGCTGAAACTCTAGAAATATCTGAAAGATGAATTGGACCACAAGTAGGTCTCCTTCAAAAGTGACTTTCAACACCAAACTAGAAAGGGAAGGACCAACCTACCCAAGTTATAAAGATTTCTTAGAAACAACTCAAATGTCTTCCAAAGCATGATTATTATATCATACAGGAAGAAACAAGTAATGTTTCAAGGAGAGAGAGCTAGAATGATGAAGTGGTATACCAACAGAGGTATGACACAAATGAGAGTCTCAGAGAGGAAGTCTACAAGGGTGATGAAGTGGCGAACCACTTTATTCAAGCATAGTTTGCTGCCCCTCAAAGAAGAATATTATTTACACCAATTGAGACAGAACGGGTAGATTATCTCTTAGTTCTAAATTGTTCATGAACCAACATCTGGTAACTTAAGATAACAAAGTAGCCCCATGATAAAACCAAAAACTAGTAGTTAAAAATCAACAAGTTTGACCCACCTGCGCAACCAACCGAGAAAGTAATGCCATTCCTGTATGCTTACTGTCTGTCTCTTTTAATTTTTTGTATGAGTCAATTATCTGTTCAACAGCCAGTGTTCCCATATTTCTTTGCTGCTCATAAGTCAGCTCAATGAATGGTGGAAGTGCAGGCAAGTCCTCACATGCATCTTCAGGAGTTGCAGGAGTTGAAATAGGGGGAGAAAGTTGATCTGCTTCTAACAAAGGAGAGTAAATTTCATTAGTTACTCCAACTTCAGATGGAATTTCTGGCACCGATTCCGGTTCTACTTTGCCAGGAGATAATAGTGGAACATGTGTTGTGGGATCCGACTTGCGATCAGGAATAGCTTCATTCAGGTCTTCCTCATGACCTTCCTCTTTGGGAGCTGACAGACTGACTACTGGTCCTGGTGAACTTTCACCAGTGATAGAGTTAGTTTCCATCTTCAGATAAGCCATTGGCATACATTCAGAACTTGACATCAAGGGTACTGCAATATCACTATTAGATGAACCGGAAGGATTTATGTTAGATAGCAGAATTGCAGATTGCATAGCACTTGTATTATGTTCTGCAACAAACGGTGGTGATACTTCAACAGCCACAGCTGTACGCCTTGGGTCAAGGCGCCGTGGATCCTGTGAAGCATCATGATGTAGTAAACAGTTTATCATTGGACTGTCACTAGTGAGAGAAACATAAAGTACAAACAGAAGAGAATAAACTTAAAATAATTTAGCTTTGCTCACCCTTCTGGGATCACGTTTTGAATCTAAAGGGAGACTTGCAGAAGTAGGCATTTCTGGAAATGAACTGCTTGTGGCAGTTGATAAAGAGATGGATGTCTGGGATCCAGGAACCCAAGACTGTTGGCCTAATGAGGAATCAATTGGTGCCATAATTTGGGATAGACTAGTAGAATCACTTGCCCGAGCTAATGAAAAGGTTCCAACCGGTGCAAAAGGAGGGGGATTGTTTTTAGGCAAGTGCTTCATATTAGTTATGACTATATCAGCCAATACATCAGGAGGAAGCTCAGATATTAGGATATCAAGAGACTTGGCACCCCTTTCTCCTTCTGCTAGAAGAGCACCAATCATGTTAATTATTTGTGCAACCGTTGGGTCCACCCCGTTGACATATTCTTTCCCAGAATCATTTCTCTCAACTGGAGCTGTGTGATTGTGATTATTTGGGCCATAATGAACCCTTTTTGTAGTTAGATCATAGTTATTAGATGGATCTTCATTATCTAACGGAGTCGACCTCTTCTTGGTTGGATCACCTGAAATGGGCAAGTGATTTGATAACTGCTCATCCTGAAAAAGAAAGTAGAAAGTTCTGAGAACGCTTCTGAAACTATATATTTCACAGCTTGAAGTCCTGACACTTTAGTCTTCACTAACAAATAAAAGAAACTCTATTACTGAGAGAATTACTTTATTCAATTTAGAATCACGTGAAGCTCGCTCATTGTTTCTGATCATTTTATCGAGTTGCCGAAGAACTTGATCAGCAGCATCACCAGCATTCATTGCTCGCAACGATTTCATCAATCTTTCTCTTGACTGAATCAAAAATAAACACACTTAACTAGTTATTCAATTTATAATAAAGATAATCATAAGCAAATCTCTAGAGTCGTTGAGTTGAAAGATATTGATTGCACTTCTCATAAGGTATAGAACACAGAGATCTTTTGAATCTATACAACTTGAACTTGCATTACACTTAACAGAAAATCAGACCATGTTTTAATGTAGTCCTCATATTGCTTCTTTGAGCTTCAACTAAATATGGCTCTTTCCGAGTATAAGAAAGTGAGATAACCACCGCCAGCTGAAGTTTAAGGAAAACAAAATACCTTTTGGTTTTAAGTCATCTATTACAAGAATTAAGAATTAGCATATGCAAGAGTAGTCATCAATAACAATGACAACACGCCTCAGTCCCAAACACGAGTTTTAGGCTAAAAACATCCTTGAACTATGACCAAAACCTAAAGTACATCCTTCTATTATTATAGTTAACAAAAAACATCCCTTAACTAACTCAAAAGTTGCAACAATCATCCTTCCGTTTAGTTTCTGTCAAAAACTAACGATATACCCAAAAACCGCATCTCTTTTCTCCTTTAATTTCTCTATCTGTCTCCCTCCCGCGCAATCATCTTACACCTTCTTCAGTTACATGTAAGAGCATTCATATTCTCTTTTTTCAACAATGGAAGGAAATTAATCAGATAAATACTTAGTTATGCACAATTGTGTAGACCTATTTCTTCAGTTTCCTGCTCAAAAAATAAATATTACACAAAGCTTATTCTTTCTTTTCCATTTTTCATTAAAAGCTACCAGAGATTTTAATCAAAACAAGTGGTGATGATTTATAATGGAAACAATTAGTGAATTTTATATTATTTTGTGCAGTACCAATACTTTCAATCTTTTTGGATCATTTTATATAACAGATAAGGACATTTTAACACTATCTTAGCAGATCTTTGTTATTGTATGGTTATTTGTAGTTTCCGTAGAAAATATATTTACCTCTTTCAAGATAAAGTAGATCAAGATGAAGAGTAGGAATTAATTTATCACACTCGTCACTTACATTAAACAATTAAAGAACGATTGGATAAAGAAAGATTATGAACTTGACTTTTGCCTTGATTGGTGAAGCACTACTATATATACGGTAGAAGACAAATCGTGTCAAAACTATAGGTCTTGAGTTGGTAAGAAAAAAGATTATGAGCATAGCATATGGGTTTTCTGCCCAAAAGCTCTAGGCTTTTCAGAATGACAGAGATTCTGCTGCAGGTCAAAAGACAATAAGATAGGATAGAAATAGAAATATTTGGGGTGGGTGGTCATCGGGGCTGGGGCAGTTGTTTGGCTGTTAGTTTTGGACAGAAACTAAACGGAAGGATGATTGTTGCAACTTTTGAGTTAGTTAAGGGATGTTTTTTGTTAACTATAATAATAGAAGGATGTACTTTAGGTTTTGGTCATAGTTTAAGGATGTTTTTAGCCTAAAACTCTCCCAAACACATTGGAAATCCTCATTTGTGCATTTGAGCCCATATAATATCATCACCATACTAAATAGAATATAAGTGAAAGACAACATTAATGAGTGTGTGTGTGTATATATACACATTTTTTTAGATTTAGTAAGTGTTAAAGCAAAAAGTCCCACAATGGTGGTTAATGAGATGGGTGGACTCCTTATAAAGCTTGGGCAATCCTCCTCACTTCGAGCTAGCTTTTGGAGTGTGAGTTAGGCTCAAGACCTAATTTAATATGGTATCAGAGCAGGCAAAGGTCCTGAGATCGAATTTCACCGTCACCCAAATCAAAAAGAAATTCCACGTGCTTGGCCCATGAAAAAAAAATTAAGCCCGCACGTGAGGGGGCATGTTGAGAATATAATTAAATAATAAAAGTGTGCACTCTCTAACAGTTTAAGCTTTTAGATGAGATAGTCATACGCTTCAACATGGTATCAGAGCAGGGTCCATCTCACCCGATGTTGGGGTCCAAAAAATCAAAAAATGCCCACACCAGATGCCAAGCATTGGGCATGAGGTGGGTCAAAAATTGCGCAAATTGCCCACACACCAGATGCTAAGCACTGGCCGTGAGGTGGGGTGTTAAAGCAAAAAGTCCCACAATAGTGGTTAATGAGATGGGTGGACTCCTTATAAGGCTTGGGCAATCTTCCTCCCTTCGAGCTAGCTTTTGGAGTGTGAGTTAGGCTCAAGACCTAATTTAACAGTAAGAATATTATTAACAAGATCATTAACTAGCCTGTATGCAAAATGTATACCAAAAGCAAAAAGTGGAAAATCATACAAAAATACATGATTTTCTACGAAAGCCACCCTAATCATCTATAAAAGGAACTTCATGGGTGACCAAAAAGAAATTAGGGAAAGAGGTTATTTCAGTGTACAAAATCTCTCTCTATCACATCAAAAGCTCTCTTATTCCTCCCTCTCCATATGGTCCACATTAGTGCAAAGGTGCAACTTCCCATGCCCTTCATTTCTGCCTCCGTCTTCTACAAACCCAGCTAAACATTGTCTCTTTCACAATTCTCGGCATTACCCACTCAAAACCAAACCATTTCATTAGCTCCCCACATAACGAAGATGCTACCCGGCAATGTAAGAGTAGGTGATCTACATCTTCCCCTGATCCTTTGCACATGAAGCACTAACTAACACAATTGATCTGTCTCTTCCTCAAGTTCTCCGTTGTCAAGATCACCCCACCCCCGTGGCTAACCATGTGAAGAAGCACACCTTACTTGGTACTCTAGGGATCCATATCGAGGTATGTGGGAAAACAATCTCCTCTCTCACCAAAAGCTTCCCATAACAGGACTTAACGAAAAACACTCCATTTCCCCCACTTCCTATTTCTAAACATCCACAACCCATAGTAACTTTGTTGGTGGAGGAATGTCCTAAATTGCTTTGTTAAGTTGATAAAGGAGGAACTTCCTAAATTGTTTCAAATTGTAAGAAACTCAAAACCAAGAATCATACCATATAGAGAAGGCAACTCATGAACATCATATTTATGAAGAAAAAAAAATTGTCCATTCCTTGAATTTTATAAGAGAGCAAATTTCCTTTTTGTACTCTGTGCATCCTCTTGATGGCCTATCAGTGATATATTGGCTTTACCCCTTGAAAGAACAAAAAGGATTCTTGTTACAAAAATGGACTTTGACCATAATTCAACCCTAAAACCTATCTCACGAGGTAAGTATCACACAAGAATGTATAAGAAGACTATAACACATTCCCCCAACCAATTTGGGGATATTCTCACACTCTCCGCGTGTCCAATTAGGGACAATTTGGAGAGTGGATAACATAAAAGGGGGCCCAACACTGGATAATCAAAGAATAGGTATAGGTCTACCTCTAATACCAGGATAAGAAAATGGACCTTGAACCTACTAAACCTCAAAAGCCAATTCATGATATGAGGGGATTGTACAATACCCTATAACAGAACTACAGCTCATTCTCTCAATCAATGAGCAAGAAACATCTCTGTTTGATTAACCAAAAAAAATAGTTAGAAAGGAAGTTGCAGCAGTGGACACCCTGAAAAGAGACAGAAATTGGAAGACGGAGAAATCCATAGATAAAGAACTATGAAGCTCTAATATGACATGTCAAGTATACCTCCAAAATGGAAGGATGTGTACACCTCAGGAATCCTAGAAAGGCAGTTCTCAGAGAATACTGAATGCTGGCAGCATGTCCACCCTTTGTCATCTCAAAGTTTGGATCAAAATCAAGCAATGCTGATAAAATGCGGTTATAATGGATAGGTCGCCTCCTTGCTATAACTGCCAAACTGAAAACAATAGTAAGAGTTATCAGATCAAGTATAAAGCAAGACATATAAATAATACAAGTCAAAGATGAAATGATTAATTATGAACACATATTCAAGAGGGGAGCAAATAGAAAAGAAAACAAACTGACATTATGAAACAAGGTTACAATTTCACATCAATAATCTACCACAGATGAACTACTTTTCAAACGTAGAGAACTACCAATTTATTTTAGTTGTCCACTTTTAATAACAAAACTAACAAATACACCACTGTGGTTTATCATAAGCAGGCAGCAGGCAGCAGGCAAAGTAACCCATAAGTTACAAAACAAAATTTACCATGATACCCAGCCCAAAAGATATTTTTACGTGTTATCCCAACCCAGAAATACGCACAGATAAGACCTACTAGTCTAGTGGCACCAAAGTAGCATTTTCTTAGGATAAAGTATCCTCAGACCAGCATACAAGTTCATTATTCAACTCTTTACCATCTTCAATTTTACGTTTGATAATGTTTGATCTTAGAGAAAACAGTTGGCTTCTCTACTAGTCTACTCGATGCCAGCTGTTGCAGTATTTGGATAGAGAAAAATTGCAGAAGATCACAAATCAAAAGAAATTGCAAAAAATTCCAATCAGAAGATATCAGTAATAACTCTAGTCAAGGAAATCCTTGAAATTGTTAAAGGCAGTATGGGAAGATGGAGGTATAGGCAAAAGAGAAATTGAGACATACTGGAAGTTCAGTTAAACGGATAATTTGAATAGGAAAAGTTAACTTTTAGCTTGGGATGCACTTGTAAGCTGTACTCTATTATTTTTTATCCTTCTACCAGCACACATTTTTCTCAAGCAAAAACTACCTGAGCAATATCCATGTCCATATCTTCTTGAGATACGTAACACTCCATCAAAGAGACGTTTTTACACAAGATCAAGTACGAATTACTGCTATCTGACCAATTTGAAAGGCTAACCACAACACAGTTTTGCTATTCCTTATACCCTAAATGCCTTAGGAAAGAACCACGCAGTAAGATGTTGAGTTGGGAGAGAAGATGTTAAAGAAGGGAATAGGATTGTTATATTGCGCACATAAACAACAAAAAACACCCAGTGAAATCCCATAGGTGGGGTCCGGGGAGGTAGAGTGTACACAGATCTTAACCCTACCTCATAGAGGTAGAGTGTACGCAGACCTTACCCCTACCTCATGGAGGTAGAAGAGCTGTTTCCGAAAGACTCTCGGCTCAAGTATCGCATATCAAAGAAAGTAAGGGAAAAAAGCATACAAATACTACACACATCATACGAGATAAAAATGTGTCCATCATACTCTATTACAAAATCACGTCTTGGACACATTGCATGCTAATTATACCACTACACATTAAGGAACCTTAATATGCATACCTCTAAGGTTACATTTTCACTAAGAAGTAGAAATATAAACCCCTTCGTGTTTTCAACAGATCCATACTCAATCACAACCACTATATCTGTCTATTCTTTTACAAGTACAACATCTATTTATGACATATTACTATAAAGCAGCAGGAGACATCAAACACAAACCCATAAGTAATTCCATATCTTCAGATATTATACAGCAAGATGGTCCCTCTATTAGAATATTAGAGTTGAGAGGTTCACCGGAAAAACTAGATCTGTTACAACAATGGTCAAGTAACATCCAGTGACCACGAACAATCCCAATTGAAGTTTAACTTCAAACCAGGCGTACTAGAACCAAACTTTGGCTCGCTACTGCAAACGAAATCACAATATACACTGACCAGTGTTGGCATATAGACTAAATCATGTCACCATTTTCGCTACCCTATTTGCAGGTGGGGATCATTCAGTTATTGCATTGGTCAAAAGATCCATCCACTAGAATCAGATGTAAGGAAACCAAACAGCTTTATTATTGTAACAGATATTGTGTAGTATCAAACAAATATCTGAGATATGGAGAAAGATGAAGCTCAACTCTATAAGGATTTCAGCTAACTCTTCTGTTAAAAATAGGAAAGAAAACTAAATGGCATGATCAACATTTTACTCGCTGAAGCACTTCGTACTAGAGAATGTACATCAAACTTTAGCTCGAAGAAATTTCACATGTTTTGGTTTTTGAGTATACAAGCATTGTTTCTTGATGCAAGATATTTTCACAAGATCAGCACTAATCGCACTCTCTTGAACAAATTCTGAGCATGCAATTAGCAAACGTAAATCCCTACCAAAGACAATCTGCTGCAAGAGAGAAAGCAGTCCATGAAGTGAAAGATGTCAAAATACTAGGTTGATACTTGACAATGATAGTTCATTAAATTTTCTTCAAACATTAATTTCATTGTGTATTAGCAAATAAGGTAAAACAGGAAACTGGAGGTGCAGTGTGTCTCTCTCTGTGTGTGTACAAACACTTTCAGGGTATGTGTGTGTGTGTCTATATATATACACACACACAGAGAGTTAATCAGTTATTACGTCTCCATGGAAATAAAACGTCCTAAGCAAAAGAAGATTATCAGCAGAAATCCTAAATCTACAAGAATATCAAAACCAGGGCACTCTAAAACCATACTATGTAGTCAATTGGCTATGTCAACCAACTACCACCCACAAAAGCCATTTTCTTCGTCCCCTGAACTCATGTCATCCTTTAAAACAAAGCAAGCATGAATTCTAAAGCTTGCTATGAACTTGATTTTAGAAATATCCTGACTGTGAGTCACACCATTAATAATTTGATCAGACCAATCACCCAAAATAAATACAAATGTGCATCAAAGAGTACACCATATCAGCTATGTTACCTAGGAGAAGATAAGCCACAAAAACAATCACAAAAGGTCAACAAAGGGACAGCTGGGTGATTTGCGGCATAGGAGTAAGAAACCGAGATCAGAGGATCCTAATCCAACTACAATACTCAGTGTAAGCCCATCACCTTCAATCTAGGTGGACCGGATTACCTAGCTACTAGACTTGTGAGCTGTAGCAAATAGCTCGAAGGATCTATTTCAACCCCACTAGATTCGGATTCAACTGACCATAGCTTATCCTATATTGATTACGACAACTAGGCTCGTGTCTTTCTGGGCACAACCATCATAATTAAGAAAAGATGCATTCAAGTAAACACAGTGGTCAAGTGTTAAAACGATATGTTTATGCAACCTTTAGAATACCTGACACTTACAAATGGCAAGTAGCCAGCAAAACCAGAACAAAAGATGAGAAACACAGAATAATCTATGAAGAACAAAAGATGAGAAACACAGAATAATCTATGTACAAACATGCAACATTTTTTTCAAATGTCTTCTGCGTAATGCTAAGCGTCTGGATGACAATTATCTGGAACATTGTCCTAGCACAACTTAACAAGATCTTGTTCCATATTTCATACATCAAGTTTCAAATGTATGAACCAGCTCAAACTTCAATACATTTAAAACATGAATTTGAGCATCTTTTTTCATCTGAAACTATAATGAGGACAACTTCTTAGAATTGATAGTTGTTGCCTTATCAAATAAGCGCAATAAGTTTCAGTTAATCATCCTCAATTTATACTTGTTACATGCATGATGTCAAGGAGATGTTAAGACAATACTGTGCTACCCTACTATCCAACTAAATGGAAGTACGGTGTTTCATCTTTGAAAGCAGCTAGATAAAACATTTCTAATGGTAAGAGAAAGGGCTTTAAAGTTTAAACAAGTTCAACATCACAATATGTCAGAATTTGTCATTCCAAAGAAAAAGGAGACCAGAACAGAATGTCCTGATGTTGATGAATGTGCTCATCCTGAAGAAAAGAGTTGCCCTACTAAACTTGGTTAACATTCCTTCACAATTAATAGCAACCAAGACACTGAAGCAATATAACGACGTGCTCATAAAAGCAGGGAATTCCAACAGAACATAACAATCTACATGCAGCCTTCCCCAGAGTATTGGATTTCTCATTCAAAAACCAGTTAGCTTTTCATCTGTTTCTGATTTCAAAATCCATCAAGTAGAAAAGTTTTAATGAACACATTGCTTATTTACCATTGATAATCATGTAGTTTTGTTTGAAACAATGCAAAGAGACAACATATTTGCTGGATATGCTCATGCTACAGCAGCTCCAGTATATACATATCACTTGGTAATACACAATCCATGCTTGGGAGGAATTTAATTATTTGACAAGATGAAGAAAAAGTGATCATACCACAGAAACAGTATCACCAATTTCTAAGTTCAAAATCAATGTGAAACACAGCATGTCATCCAGTAAACTTGACAATGTAACAGCAGCAAAAAGAAAACAGAAGTAAGAACAGAAGGTTTATCCAGGGGGAAAACCCTGTTGAAAATTAGATTATCTGGGTAATAAGAAGTGTGTCAATGTTACAGAAAATAGCAATACATTATCAAACAATACTTGAAGTGTCAGACACTACAAGGTAATGATGCCGTATGTACAATTTAAGAGATCAAAAATTTGCTAAACTTTAATGTTGTCTTCGAAATGTACAATGCTTGGTTAATAACTTGTCCAAACAGTTCTTATCCCAAATGGCGTGACAAATTTATCCACCGCTTAATCTGCCTACCATCTGTCAATCTTGTGGAAATCAGCTAACTTTTACATCTGTTATCTGAACCATCAGTTCAGCATTCCAAGCAAAATGCCATTTTAACTCCACGTTAAAAAGCTGGGCTCATGCTGCAATAACAGCAAAAATAAGCAGTTGAACTTGAACTACAGCTATTACCAAGCATCTGTCAACTCTCCATAAATTCAAAGTAATAAATCAAACAGCAGTCACTGCCAAAATTTTGGAGTCAGAAGTCTTATTTGGCTGGGGCAATATGGGATTTACTGAGAGATTATGACAAATGATCATCAGAGTAAATTTTTCTGGCAAACTTAACAAAAAATTTCTGGCAAACTTAACGAAAACTTTTGGCAGAGATCACTGCCATAGTTGCCAGTTACTGTCATAAAATAATAACAAAACTTCATCAGCTACCGTAATAATCCCAAATAGACATATTATCTAATTTTCACATAACAGTCACTTAAGAAATAAGTTTGTATGTCTTGTTGATGAAAGCAACCAGTAACCCCTCTCAAACAACTATAGTAGGAAAATATCAACACACCAATTACTCATGTAGTTGTTAGTCTAACATAAACAATGACTAGAACCCTACAACATGATCTCGCTTAATCATATTTATACTCTTATTTTGACTTTACACGAATAATAATAGTAAAGTTAAAATTAAATAATAGGATAAGAAAAAACTTACCATAGAATAGAGTTAAAAGTTAGCCTCCCAAAGGTTGTTGAGATTATTTAGAGATGACATGTGACACTTAATAGTGATAGATAATAAAGTAGCAGGCATGTAAAGTACATAACTGAATAAGATCCCTAGAAAGTTGACAATTTTAAGACGGACAAAAGGGAAGTCGTATGATACATAACTGAATAAAGATCCCTAGAAAGTTGACAATTTTAAGACGGACAAAAGGGAAGTCGTATGATTTCTTTGAGATAAGGGAGTAACATGGTATTTTAATGTACATCTTAAGCAGGTGATTTATTCTTCTTTTTTTGGACGAAGTGAGGAGTTCCATTATTTTTTTTGGGTGAAGTTATTAAAATGCATTAGAAAGGCATCAAGGAAATGCATAAGTAACAGCTAAACAGTAAGGTGTTCCATTAATAGGCATCCAAAAGATGCAAAAGTAGGTGATTTTCTTCTTATTTGTCTAAGGTTTTGTTGATACAGTTACCCGGTACCTATACTGGTGGGAGCTAAGAGTAGTGAAGGTGCGCAAGCTGATACAGACACCACTGCTATCAAAAAATATACACTTCAAGTATCATGAAATCAAAATAATAAACATGTTCTTGCTTTATTTCCACTAATGTATTTTAGATCTGTAATGTATCCATTTTTCTTGACTTGAAAAGTGTTTTTATATTAAAATGAAATCAGCATCAGCATCATCATAAAAATAAGTTAATCATAATAATATTAATAATAATAATAGTAATAATAATAATAATAATGATAGCAATAACAACAACAATAATAATAATAACAACAATGACAATTCTTGTCCAGAAAAAAATCAAAGAAAGACAGATAAAAATACAGGAACCAGAGTAAGTCCATCTAGCCAAATTACATACACAAGTTCTGGTGTCAAATGTATTTGACTTGATAAGATACTCCAACTTAACATACATAATATAAAAAGTTAACAAAAAGAAAGCTTTCGAGTGTATTACCATCTTATCAGAAACCAAAAGAAAACATTTTTATAACAAGATCACAACGATATTGACGACACACCCACCTTTAAGATCAAAAATTTTCGTAAGGATAAATAACAGCCCATGTGTATGCAATTCTTAGTAGAAAACTCTACACAAACAAGGTGATAACACCAGTATGAACAATGGACCTGCTCAACTGGTAAAGCATAAACATGCAGTATACCATTCTAGGAAATTACTAAAAGATCGACCCTGCACTGTAGTTTCAACTTGGCTACATGCTTTAACACCCATTTAAATTTCTTCTAATGTTTTTCGCGAAGGTCCTAAAACATTAAACAGGGGCCTACTGTTCACACTGTTGGATATACTGGTATGCATTCTTATTTTCTTAGTGACCTTATTCCCTCCCTCAGCTCACTTCTTTCACAATACAACAGCACTGGATTTACAGATGTGAGTTCAGATTAATGATCTGGCATAAATTTAGAATCTGCCCTGTCTAATAATATAAGCAGTTGCTTCCATAAAAGTTTTTGTTCTCTTTTGAGTTGCTTCCATTACCGTAACAACTTTTTAAGTTTGAATGATAAAGAGGAATACAAGAAATTTAGAATATAGTTACACAATCACAGATGAAACACAGACAAGTTTGCTCCGAGATCAAAACATGACTTTTGCCTATCACGCTGAAGTACAACATAATTCACACATTTCGACACCCAAAATAGGGAGGAGAGAGAAGCTGAGGAAGGATGATTATTTACTAATAATGATGCTAATAAACAATATAAAAGATAAACCTTTCCCTAGGAAGAAAGATAATAATTCAATTATCTTCGTTAGACATGCCTTGTTCTTAAGGAGTCGATCTTTCAAAGCATTTCTTCATGATAAATCATAAATCAAATATCATTTTTGATGTCACACCAACTTGGTGTCAAAATCTATCTACTCAACAAATGTCGAACCAAAAAAAAACATACAGGAACAGATCTTTAACAATTAATATTAGTCCGTGCCCCAAACACCTTGGGGACATTATAGCAGAAAATCTACATAGAGACTCGAAAACCTCCATATAGATAACTTCAAACATGAGAACTGCACTCACAAAGCAGATCTTATTCAAATATGATCCCCTATAATTCTACAAAAAAATTGCATGGCATATGTATGATGTAAAGGAATTACATGTTTCCAAGGTTATCAGCATAATCACAAATAATAGGCACCAACCCCACCCTAACTAGAAACTTATCAGTCAATCTTTCCATAGAAAGCCCCCAATCTGACAATGTGACTCATGCAATTACCAAACTTGTACCGACACTAGTTTTGTCAAGTCTATTTTCTCAATCTCTATATTCATTCGCAAGAAAGACTCCTCTCCTACAGAAAAGGACAAGTCATGCGCAAAAAGCTTTCAACTAGCTAAAGCCTAGATGAATTTAGAATCATCCTGGAGATCAAACATAGCACTTATCCATATGAATAATACAGATTTTTGTGCAAAACAGATAAAAGCTCACCTATTAATGACGGATATGGTTAGTAAACCAGGGAGAGAACTAGCTGAGTGCAATAAATCCAATAGAGTGCCAACATTATTTTTTGCATCCGATGCAAGTGAAGCTGGATCAAGAACAGGGTGATGACCAACTACCCATGAAATATTAAAAGTCCATCCATGTTTAGCTGCAGATATAAAGAAAAGATAAATCCAAAGCACACACAAAAACCACTCAGCAAACAGAAAAAATGGAAGGCAAATTGATGAATATAAAAATCTCATAGTGAAACTTTTCTGATAAGTTACTATATATACTAGTTAATCGTAAAAGATCTCCTGTACTCAGAATCTTCCAGCCTTGAAGTCCTGTAAATAATTACCTTGTGCTCCAGATTTTTCTGAATCACTTGATGTGAAAAGTAGAATATATGTTTCAAGGAACTTCAACACCAGCAATTTTGTACCAATAGGGACTGCCTGTAAAAGAATATCCAAGAAAAGAATGTCATTTGCATATGCCAAACAATTAGCAGAGAGACATCCCTAAAACATATCAGCAAGGCCTGAAAATGAATTTATTTATTCTTCTATTTCCTTTGCTATACCCTCCTGCGCCCCGATATTGACAGGGTGGAAGACAAGAAATTGAAGTCTGGATTAGGAAAGCATTTGGATACATATTTCACAAAGACATCTCATTATTACCAAAATGTAGGTACTTCCAAAACTGGCTACTAAATGAGATTTAAAATATTCTCTGTCCTTAAAGAGAGGGAGAGTGTGACACGTGTGTGACTAGTCATTTCATATATATTAACAAGTTACTGTTTTGTGCCCAAGCTTCATAAAGATGAAACAAACCAGAGAGTTGAGCTAAGCAAGTAACAGGACATTATCTTGCTTACTCTTCCTTCTTTAAAGAGACGACTCCTCCTGTAGTAGCCTAGTAAGTAGTTACATATGGTAAAGAAGATTGTATCTACCGCACCACCCCAAACCAACATAAATAAATAGATGGAGATCAAGGCATCTAAAAAGGGAATTACCCTCTCACCAGAATAGACATATCCGATGGCCAGAAATTCTTGCATAATGTTGAATAACATTCACAAAATATTATTTTTACTTTTTGTATGTTCACAATATATCATGATCCTCTTTTATAGAGTACAAAATATTATGATCTATTTATGTCCAATATGAAGTTTAGTGGAACCACTAACAAGTAAAAACTGAAAATAGTTTACCAAAGGAGAAGAAAAGGGCAAGTTTCAGCAAAACAAATTCCACGTTGCTGTGAAGATGGGTTTAAAAAAATGGGTGATAGCCGAATTGATTACCATAGTTAAGTTCACTAGCCAACAAGTACCCACTACACGAGCAGAACAAGATACCTCAAAAATAACGCCAAAGACAGCATCCTTGAATTTGACCATCCATGTCCAGAGCTCTTCAAGCCACCTTTCAACTATACCGTGCCGGTGAAACTATAATTTATAAAAGAAGCACTTAGATCTTTGAACGTATCAGGGAAGAAGATAATTGCTGTGAAAGAAGGATAAATTAAACATGTTATAGATGGAATGTCAGAAAGTTCACAGGGACACGGAGGATAAAACTTAACGAATCAACACTAGTGATTCAATGCATCTTGACACATACTGAACAATTAAGAGAAGGGTTTACTCAGATTGAACTTCTCATGCCAAATTTCCAGCTTTTGTATCAGTATAAGAAAAATCACTGGTCAGTCATCCACACCATACAATATGTATAGTATATGTTAACCACCAACACCCATCTTGCCAAGACCTCTGCATAGCGCTCCAATGGGTTTATGCAGTCCCTGTCAGGCTCAACCCTATGCTATTGCTATCACATTATGCTCGCAAGTATTATTTTGAACTTCTTTGGGATATTAATTCCAAGTTCTGAACTACTCATCCTGATCCAAGAAAAAAAAATCTGAACTACTCAAAGTGAACATGTCTGTATTCTCCTCTAACAACCACAAGTAGCCCACATGAACGTCAGAAATCAGACCACTCATTAGTCCCTTGGAACTCCTCCAACAAAGAAATGACAGCAGAGAAACAGTCATCTCATCCGATGGGTATCTTCGCTGTCTTAGAGTGACATTACACAAAATACAGCTGGTAACCCCCCCATAAACATCCAAAATATTTCTATCTTAGCCTTCTATTCAGAATAGGTAATAATACAAATATAGTTCGAACACATAGCCTAATACCAATAATGACAGAGATGCGATAGAAAATTTAAAGTACCAAATACGGAACCTTGCTCTAAATCAATTGGGGCTCCAGCAAAGCCAAAGCCATTAAGTTCACTGAACCACATAACTGTACAAACTCAAGTTCATTGGAGACTGAAAATTTCGACTTCTATAGAAAATCAGCACCAGAAAAACAGTCTCAATCATCTAACTACATTGTGGATAGTAAAAAAATATAGTTCGAAGACATAGCCAAATCCAACAATGACAGAGGTGCTATGAAAGAAAATTTTTTGAAGTACCAACAAACAGAACCTTGCTCTACAATCAGGGCTGACTCAACAAGATTGGGGGCCTAAAGCCAAACCTTAAAGAAGGGCCCTAATATTTTTTTTAATTCTTTTTTTTCAAAAAAATATAATTATGTATTTTTTTTTTTTGATAACCGAGAAATCCGTCTGTGACCCGCCCTTTGGACCAATCACAGCCTTCTAAACTCGGTGGATAATGGGCCCGCCCCTCTATCCTTCTCCACTTAAATACCAGGCTTCGCTTTGCATGGTGTAGGGCTTGAATAATAATCATGTATATATTTATTTAAAATATATTTTTCTAGCCTTTTTAGATGTGAAGTCATTAATTATTGTTTTCTAATCGATTTGTTTTAGTAATTCCTTTTCAATTGATAATATAGCTAATGCATTCAATCTCACATTGTTGATCTTAGATAAGATTTTATCAATTTTAGTTTCGAAAAACTTCTTTCGGCCGAGGCAATAGTTACAGGAATTGTTAACATTATTCTATAAGCAATATATGCATTAGGAAAAGAAATAAGTCTTTTTATTTGATTGAGTATTTCCATTAAATCATTATCTTCTACTTGTATTATTTCTCTTAATAATAACTAAAACGAGAATATATATACTTACTAACTAAGAATATCAACAATAACAAAATTTCAAGAAAAATTATAAAATAAAGTTAGAATAATAAAACTTGGCTCACGAATTTGATAAGTTGATATAACAATATTGAAATAATGTTGTGTTCCTTCAATATAATGATTGTTTGTTGCACTTCTTAAAATTTTGAAGAAGACACTCAAAAGCAAATTTTGTTCTTTTATAACTTTTAAGCAACAGTAAATCATTTTTTAGGAGAGAGTTCAATATTGAGAATAAAAATAATAAAATAGAGCATAAAAAAGATGAGTATAAGGTAAATAATAATATAAGGTCAAACTTTTAGGAGATAAATAAGGAAACACAATTTTCCACTTAAGAAAATTATTTTCAAAAGATGTTTCATTCCCTTCGAAAAGTGGGGAAAACTAATGGGTTTTTTTTTTTATACTTCTTACATGTTTTTTGTTAATTTGAAAATACATATAATTTTAAGTAATATGTATAAGTATTTTTTTTAAAATTGGGGGCCCCATCAAGCGATGGCTTTAGTGGCCTAGTGGTTAAGACGGCCCATGGCTTTAGTGGCCTAGTGGTTAAGACGGCCCTGTCTACAATAAGATTTGATGGAACTTGTCATACAAGGTTATTGAAATAATAACCCGGTAGAAACATCTAAAATGAGAGATAACACAATTGAGTTCACTGAACTTTTTTCCACATAACTGTACAAACTCAAGTTCATTGGAGACTGAAAAGTTGAACTTCTATAGAAAATCAATTATGCAACTATGGCCTCAAATTACTAAGAAGTCTAGAACTGTAAACATAACATCATAAAAAAATGAAGTGACCTAGTGCGCAAGCCTCGCACCGAAGAGACCGAACTTCTTTTGGAATACGAGCTGAAAGTGACCAGAGATCCCCTCAAAAGAATCACAACCATGATTAAAATGAACAAGCCTATGTTGGACACGGGCTCAGTCAACAAGCTACAGAAAGAACAAAATCATGAACAAGCGTGTAACCTGAGATGATAATTCCTCCAATACGCCACAAAAGATTTTCATGCCAGATATAATTGATTGCTTTGCCACCATAGAATTCATATCTTTTAAGCATGCAAATAATACAGGGATTAATACCAACAAATGTTCCTTTGCTTTCATCCCAACCGCCTCAATTACCCTGACATACGTACAGAATAAAGTTAGAATGATGAACACAACATGGAAAAGAAACAATTACATGTAAATTCAGAATACCAAAAGCACGCAAGCACGTCCTTTTACAACCATCTTCTGGCATCAGCTGGTTCCAACTTATTAACTATTGATTGCAACAGCAGGTAATCCTTTTTTTTTTATTTTACTTTGGTATATGAACTCCCAAACTCTTGGTTAGAAGTAGATGGCTCAAACAGTAGATCAACCCTCTCATGTCAAGGAAGTAATCAAATTATAGCAGGACGTACCATTTATATATGGAAAAGAAGGTGTCAAGCTGTAATTTTCAATCCTTGTCTATCACAAAATGCAACACCTTCCAAACACATATTAAGTCCTAAATAAGCTTCTAACTCTATTCTAATGCAAATATAAAGAACCAATTCAATTACAAACAAAGTCCAACACTTGATTTCCTTAGCTGAAAATGTGATACTAATATTTCGATAAAAAAGTTCAATTGAACTTACTCAATGAGGCATTTGCGTAAGAGACTTTCAGGCGAAGACTGAAGGTCAATTAAATAAGAGAGAAGCTCGGCAACTTGTGATGGCTCTGCCGATAACAATACATCTTTCAGTTGCTTCAACGAAGATAGTTTTACTGCCAAATCACCGTGGTTGTTAGCGGACGCGAGTAGCGGTAGAGCTTGCTCCCGAATTGGCCCAGCCATGTTAAGGTCTCTTGACAAAAACAATGTGTAGCTAGGGTTTACTTATACTTAGGGTTTTGAATAAACCGGAGTAAAAACCGAAACTTCACCGTCCTCCGCCGCCGTGTTGAAATTCCGCCGGGCCGGACAGAAAATACGGATGGAATAGTGCGTTCGCCGGAAGGATAGCTACCATAAATAGAGATTTGAAAATATTTTTCTGGAATGGAACATGTGCAGGGAGGGATATCAGTTGGGGATTTTGAATTGATTTGTTGAAGAAAATTGGGGCTTGAATCGGTTCAAGTTCATATAAATGGCCACTCGGCCCATAAAATATGATTTTGCAACCGTATACACTTTTAAAACCATTGTTTAAGATATAATCAGTTTGGCACGATATTTAAAAAGTAATCACACCATGTGATCGAAACAAGAGGGATTGCTCGGATAATAGTACTAATTAGTAGTTGGTTAGAGTTATGCAAGAATTGGTTACGTAAGAATTAATGTATTAGTTTATACCATTTTTAGTTATATATGCATTAATTATTCTACTTTTTACCCTGCATAAAATAATATATAGATTCTCTCGTAACGTATATCATTATCCAAGTATTAGTTATGCGGATTTTAAAATTGCAAATTAAACACCCTATTAATTGTATACACAAACAACTTACTTCTTAACCAACTACCAAATAGAGTATTAATTATGCAAGATTTAATACCAAAAAAACTCACCTTCAAATCAGTTATCAAACGGTCCTTAAGTATCCTTTGTCTTTAATTTTAATGTGTCGTTTCTAAGAAGGGATAAAAAAAATAGAGATGTACTTTTAAAACTTTAGAACAACATACCTAACGTTCAATTATTGTATGCACAAAATTCATATAGATGACCATGTGACAAAGATGTGATGTTGCGGGGTTTTATTATATATCCACTAAATCATTTCAATAAAAAAAAAACATATTTTTGCACATGTTATGTTCTTTATATCACCACATGGAATTGCAAATTGAATTCTTATTTTTTTAAAGAAAGATTCATCTTCCCCAGTTAATTCAAACACCGTTGATAGTCATTGAAACTTGTTAAAGTGCATATGACTAAGTTAGCATTGTAATATTTCCGAGACTTGGACTCACCATAACATGCCAAGTATAATGTTAAGTCGTCATTATCATTTTTAGTATTTTGACTTTTTTATGAGAAATCAATTTTCAAAAGGAAAAGACATTGTGTGGCGCGAAGAGTAGATAACTTCTCCTTAGTTCCCTTTCCATTACACCATAATTATTCTTTTTATCATTTTAAGGATAATTTTAACGAATAGTTAAGAAGAAAGTAATATCTTTAAGTTTGTAGTACCAAAAAATTAGAAGATAAATGGGGGTTAAAGTTTAATATATTTTACCTTAATTATACCTTTCTGTGATTTGATGTTGTCATATTGATATATTATTTACAAATTAAAGAAAAACTAAAAAAAGATTTAGAGAAAACACACAAGAAACATGAAAAAAATTGACCTTGAAGATATGTATTATTCAATACTTTGCTAATTTTTCTCTACACCGCTTCTATGCATATATATACAAAAAGTAAAAATTCAACAATATAAATTTAATACTAGAATTGAAAATGTCCAAACGAAAGTTTCCACCTTACTTCATATTTACTCAACATCACAATTTTGAGGAATAAGAAGACAAAAAAAATGAGGAAGAGTGCTTAGAAAGAAATTTATATATATTAGAATAGAGAGTTTGAGACACTTTCAACATGACTGTTTTTTGCCATATTTAGAAAGCTTTTGGGCAATTTGGTCATTGCCCCTTGCTTATTTAGAAGGGACACAACAAAATTGCAAGATAAACTTGCTTAGAAAATTTGTACTTCTTGCTTTGTTATTTGGACCTTAGCAAAAGCTTTTTAAAAAGTCCATCATTTTCTATTTATTTACAAACCATGCCTGCCATTAAAGAATATGATGTGTCCTATTTTTTTGTTTTTCATTAATGTCATAACAGATGGTCCTGCTGAATATTAAGTACTTATTACTTTTTTACTGTCATAAATAAATATTCTTCTTATTTAATTTTATTTGCCTGTTATTTAAGAATATATATTTTTTATCTATTCAGTTTCACAATTTAAGAAATATGATTTTTTTTAATCCATATTTTGCTTTCAGCATTAATTACTTATTATTTCTCAAATTATTTTTCAAGATCTAATACTATTAAAGATCAATCAATAAACATAGTGTGGTAAATAGTTATATCAATTATTATTTTCTAAATTGGTGTGCCAAATTCAAATATGACAAGTAAAAATGAATAAATAAATAAAGTAATACATGTTATTAGCTCTTATATTAAAAATATTTTCTTTTATTTCACTTGTTATTGTGATAAATTAAGAAAATTAATTATTTTCAAGTAATTATCTGAAATACTAATAGTTAATTCAAAATTTTGTAATATAATTAATAGTTTCAACATGTCAGTTTTTGATCATTAAATGAAAAGATTGTGGGTATTATATTTTTTAATATCAGCTTGCTTGAAAAAAATTGTTATTTCTATTTTGTCATGTGGACTGTATCAACATTTTTTTTAATCTATCTTTTCAATCAAATTATACATTATGCCTTACCCAGTATTGAAATGCATTAAATTTGTAGGGTATTGAACTTTCTAATCGACAAATGTACAAGATGCTCAACTCTTTTTTTTTTTGTTCTAATGAAAATGGTTACTCTAATGTCTTCCATATAATTTCTCATTTGAATCACATGAAAAGTAAATAATTTCATCATTATACCTTTCATTTGAAAACTCAGATTATTATCACTGTTAAATTTAGTATTCCTTAAATTTAATATAATTAGATCATTTACAAAAATGATAATATATATTAATTAAAATTAAATAAATATTATATATTTTTAATTTTGTTCTTATACCAAATTTTATTTTTATTTTACCAAATTAAGAGAAATTTATTTATTTTTTCTTAATATTGACTTTATGATTAAGTAACTATATTAAATACTAATAGTCAAATTTAACTTTCAATGCATAATTAATAAAATTAATATATGATAAATAAATTTCTTATGAGTTATGTCAAGTCAATATGGACCAAGTAAAACGAAATTCAAAGACATATTTATTAAGTCGGGTTCATAACTGTAACACCCCAACTTTTCTAAAAGGTCTAAATTAACTCGTACCTTCGTGGAAAGAAAGAGCGTGATTAATAAATTAAAAAGGATGTGGTATGTCATATTTTAAGTGTTCAAGGGTTTTCTCTCAAGTTTTGAAGTTAAGTAAGTGGCAAAATAAAAGTTGGCGAAAGTTATCGTAAGTTCCTTTTTAAAGATTTCTTTGAAATTTGGGTCAAATGTATTGGATGTTTTCTCCCAATATATAAAGAGTTAGAAGGCCTATTACCCATTAAATCGAAGGCCTACGAGTCTAGTTTGCAATGCATAAAACCCCGTATTAAATGGACATCCGAGTAAAAAGTTATGAGGGTTTTACTAGGGACTGCCAAGGCAGAATCCGGGTCGGGTAAAGAAATATGGTATGTCGGCTATTTAACGTTTTTAGTCATGGAAACAGTTCATTTCAGTTCCAAAAACCAAAAAAAAACTTAGGAGAGGGTTCCTATGGAGTCCTAGCATGATGAAGGTTAGTTTTGACGATTTCTACCATTAAACGTTGCCCCGTGCCTAGAAACATAATCCCTACACGTGGCAATCATTTTTCCCTTCTATTTGATGCGTTTGAAGCTGATTTTTGAAGATATAAATTTGTAACTATTGGTGTTTCTTCAAGGTTTTAACTTGGTTAACTAAGGTGCGTACCAGCTGTGTATATATAGTGTTTGCGAAGCTTAGGACATAAGGAACAACTTTCGTGAAGGAACTACAGTCTTTCGAGCGTTTATTGGAAAGGTATGTTAAGGCTATTCCCTACTTACGACATGTTTCCTTAAAGTTTAGAAGCAATGTATTTGGGTTGTTATCCTTGATATATTGTTGGCTGCTCGAGTTGATATAATCCTCCCTTGTCGGGATTCTTATTCAGTTAGTAGCGTCCCTATGTTGGACAC
>NC_064283.1:6048043-6049868 GCF_019186545.1 Solanum stenotomum
GCAGCATGAGTGTCCGAGAGTACGGGCTGAGATTTGATTCATTAGCTAGATATGCACCAGCATTTGTTGATATGATGCATGACAGGGTTCGTAGATTTGTAGGAGGGCTTGACTCAGACTATATCGACGCTTGTTCTACTGCTGCACTAAATGATAATATGGATATCTCGCGAATTCAGGCCTTTGCAAAAGGCATAGAGGATCGCTGACATCTACAGTATATGATTGAGAGGGTCAATAGAGAGAGACAGAAGAGGGATAGGCCCGCTGGTTCATATGGAGATATTCAGGGTGGTCCCAGACCTCGATATTCTAGTAGGCCACCTAGACCTCCACCACAGCAGTTCCAGGGTAGTAGATTTGATCGTCAGGGACAGTCAGGCCCAGGTGAGGGTTCACGAGCATCAGGCTCTCAACAACAGAGAGGCTCAGGCCAGGCTAGGACAGCACCGCCGCGTTGCGCAACTTGTGGTAGGATGCATTTCGGGAGGTGCAAACAGGGTTCCACAGGTTGTTATTCTTGTGGACAGGAGGGGCATGGGTGGAGAAACTGCCCGACCATAGGTCAGGGTAGTATAGGTCAGTCGACCAGGTCAGTAGTAGGTTCCTCTTCATCAGCACAGTCTATAGGGCGTGGACCTCAGACTTCAGCAAGTAGAGGTAGAGGTAGAGGCAGAGGCAGAGAGGGAACATTTAGTTCTGGTAGTGGCCAGAATCATACATATTCACTAGCCGGCCGACAGGACTCAGAGTCATCACTAGATGTTGTGACAGGTACATTGATTGTTTGCTCTCATTGTGTTTATGCTTTGATAGCTCATGGATCTACTCTGTCTTATGTTACTCCATTTATTGCGGGGAAGTTATGTATAGTAGTAGAGTCATTAGATTAATTATTTATTGTATCTACACCAGTTGGTGAGTCTATTGTTGCCAGGAGAATCTATCGAGGTTGCACAGTAGAAATTATCGACCGTCAGACCTCTATAGATCTTGTAGAGTTAGAGATGGTCGATTTCGACGTCATTATGGGCATAGATTGGTTATCGTCTTGTTATGCTAGTGTTGAGTGCCGAACAAAGATTGTTAGATTCCACTTTCCAGGGGAGGCAGTTCGGGAATGGAAAGACGATACAGCAACGCCGAAAGGTAGGTTTATTTCCTATCTTAAGGCGAGGAGGATGATTACTAAAGGTTGTATTTATCATCTTGTTTGTGTTCATAATATAGATGCAGAACCATCGACTCTTCAGTCTATTCCGGTAGTTAGTGACTTTCTAGATGTATTTCCAGACGAGCTTCCTGGTATCCCTCCAGAACGAGAAATTGATTTTGCTATCGATATGCTACCAGGTACACAACCTATATCTATCCCTCCTTATAGAATGTCTCATGCTGAGCTAAAGGAGTTAAAGGATCAGCTGAAAGACTTGCTGGATAAAGGCTTTATTAGGCCTAGTGCTTCACCATGAGGTGCACCAGTGTTGTTCGTAAGGAAGAAAGATGGCTCACTAAGAATATGTATCGATTACCAACAGCTGAATAAGGCAACTATAAAGAATAAGTATCCCCTTCCGAGGATAGATGACTTGTTTGATCAGTTACAAGGTGCTAAATGTTTCTCAAATATTGATTTAAGATCAGGGTACCACCATATACGAGTTCGAGAGAAAGACGTTCCAAAGACAGCTTTTAGAACTAGATATGGATACTTTGAGTTCTTGGTAATGTCTTTTGGATTAACTAATGCCCCAGCAGTGTTCATGGACCTGATGAATAGTATATTTAGGCCATATCTAGACTTGTTTGTGATTGTATTTATTGA
>NC_064283.1:6050936-6086920 GCF_019186545.1 Solanum stenotomum
GTTATTCTATTCACCCTGGTTCGACGAAGATGTACCATGATATTAAGGAGATCTATTGGCGGCAGGGGATGAAGAAGGACGTTGCTGAGTTTGTGGCGCAGTGTCCTAACTGCCAACAGGTGAAGGTTGAGCACCAAAAGCCCGCTGGGCTAGTTCAGGAGATAGCCATTCCTTTGTGGAAGTGGGAAGCAATTAATATGGATTTTATTACAGGGTTACCTCGATCGCTTCACAAGTTTGACTCTATTTGGGTAATTGCTGATAGACTAACAAAATCAGCCCACTTCTTACCAGTCAAGGCAACTTTTTCTACCGAAGACTATGCAAAGCTCTATATTAGAGAGATTGTTAGTCTACACGGTGTCCCAGTATCTATTATCTCCGATAGAGGAGCACAATTTACCGCCAACTTCTGGAAGTCCTTCCAGAAAGGATTAGAGACACAAGTTAATCTTAGTACCGCCTTTCACCCTCAAACAGATGGCCAAGCTGAGCGCACAATTTTGACCTTCGAAGATATGTTACGGGCGTGCACGCTAGACTTCAAAGGAAGTTGGGATGACCACTTGCCTCTTATTGAGTTTGCATACAATAATAGTTATCATTTCAGTATCGGGATGGAACCTTACAAGGCTTTGTATGGGAGAAAATGTAGATTTCCCATTGGATGGTTCGAGGTAGGTGAGTTAGGATTGATCGGACCTGACTTAGTCCAGCAGACAGTAGAGAAAGTTAAGCTCATTCGGAAGAGGTTGCTAACAGCTCAAACCCGACAGAAGTCATACTCAGATGTGCGACAAAGGGACTTAGAGTTTTGTGTCGATGACTGGGTATTCTTAAAAGTCTTGCCTATGAAAGGTGTTATGAGATTTGGCAAAAAAGGCAAACTTAGTCCAAGATTCATTGGGTCATACCGGATCCTTCGGAGGGTAGGACAAGTGGCTTATGAGTTAGAATTTCCTTCGGGGCTAAAATCTGTTCATCCAGTTTTCCATGTATCGATGCTACGGAAGTGCATAGGAGACCCTTATCGGGTTGTCCCAGTTAAGGATGTTCAGATCACAAAGGATTTGTCCTACGAGGAAACTCCAGTTGCCATATTAGATCGACAGGTTCGTAAATTGAGGACCAAGGAGGTGGCTTCGGTTAAAGTATTGTGGAGAAACAAGAATAGAGAAGAGGTGACATGGGAAGCTGAGGTTGGCATGAGGTCCAAATATCCTCAATTGTTACATACCCCAGGGTGATAACATATCAATTTTTATTAGTGAAGTAAGGTTAGATACCTATCAATTTTTTTTATATATTATTGCTTATTATTATGGTTGTTGTCGTTGTATTTTGCTCGCACTGTTATTGCGAAGCTATAGTGCTTAGCTATTTATGCCGTAATATGAGATGCCTAGGTTAAAATTTATGCATTTCAAGTTATGGATAGTAACATTCACAAATGATACTTTGCCTATACTTTGGCAACTCCTAGAGACACGATTGTGTGACTCAGATTTTTCATTCGAGGACGAATGTTTCTAAGAAATGAAGGATGTAACACCCCAACTTTTCTAAAAGGTCTAAATTAACTCGTACCTTCATGGAAAGACAAAGAGCATGATTAATAAATTAAAAAGGATATGGTATGTCATATTTTAAGTGTTCAAGGGTTTTATCTCAAGTTTTGAAGTTAAGTAAGTGGCAAAATAAAAGTTGGCGAAAGTTATCGTAAGTTCCTTTTTAAAGATTTCTTTAAAATTTGGGTCAAATGTATTGGATGTTTTCTCCCAATATATAAAGAGTTAGAAGGCCTATTACCCATTAAATCGAAGGCCTACGAGTCTAGTTGCAACGCACAAAACCCCATATTAAACGGACATCCGAGTAAAAAGTTATGAGGGTTTTACTAGGGACTGCCAAGGCAGAATCCGGGTTGGGTAAATAAATATGGTATGTCGGCTATTTAACGTTTTTAGCCATAGAAACAGTTCATTTCAGTTCCAAAAACCAAAAAAAAACTTAGGAGAGGGTTCCTATGGAGTCCTAGCATGATGAAGGTTAGTTTTGACGATTTCTACCATTAAACGTTGCCCCGTGCCTAGAAACATAATCCCTACACGTGGCAATCATTTTTCCCTTCTATTTGATGCGTTTGGAGCTGATTTTTGAAGATATAAATTTGTAACTATTGGTGTTTCTTCAAGGTTTTAACTTGGTTAACTAAGTGCGTACCAGCTGTGTATATATAGTGTTTGCGAAGCTTAGGACATAAGGAACAACTTTCGTGAAGGAACTACGATCTTTCGAGCGTTTATTGGAAAGGTATGTTAAGGCTATTCCCTACTTACGACATGTTTCCTTAAAGTTTAGAAGCAATGTATTTGGGTTGTTATCCTTGATATATTGTTGGCTGCTCGAGTTGATATAATCCTCCCTTGTCAAGATTCGTATTCAGTTAGTAGCGTCCCTATGTTGGACACGACTTATAAGGCTATTTGTATAGGTTGATTATAACTAAATTGCTCGCTTTAGCGGTTGGATTGTTATTATTGTCGTTGGGGCTATTGTGGTTAGCTGCAGGAATGTGATCTATGCCTAGAAGGGCTATGTTCTTCCTACAGGGCTATATAGATGCCTAACAGGGCTATGAGTTGCCTACAGGGCTATATTGACGCCTAAGAAGGTTATGTTCTTCCTACAGGGCCATGTTGTTGCCTAAAAGGGCTATGAGTTGTCTTTAAGCTACGTTGATGCCTAAAGGAGTTATGTGCTACCTAAGGGGCTATATTAATGCCTAAGAGGGCTATGTGACTGCCTACGGGACTAGGGAACTACTGATAGGGGTATATAGGCTGATTGGCACCTTCCTGGCTTATGGGGGCCTGAGTAGGTGGTCTTGTGTGTTGTTTGTACCTGCCGAGCTTATGGGGGCTTAGTTAGGTTGTTGTTTTATTATTTTTGATAAGTTTAGATTTAGGAGCAGTTCAGTATACTTATCTTAGCCTTGATTTATTTATTGGATTATTCCAGTATATCAGGATACCTCATCATAGTCTATTGTCTTTCATACTCTGTACATTATTTTGTACTGACGCCCCATGGCCTTAGGGGCGTTGCATTCATGCATGCAGGTCCTGACAGACGACTGAGTAGACCTCCTCAGCAACAGGATTGACTTTTATTCAGTTGGCTAGCCCCTTTCCTCCAGAGCTGCCAGAGTTGGGAGGTTTGTTACATTTTGTTGTATATATCTTTATGGGTAGGCTGGGCCCTGTCCCACCAATCTTTACTACTCTTAGAGGCTTGCAGACTAGTGTGTGGGGTTTATAGCTACATTATGGCCATGCTGGCCTATGTTGTTGGTTTGCAGAAGCTTATGAGCTGTTTGATGTATTGTATTAATATATACCTGCTTTTAGTTTTAGTATAGATATCATGGTGGCCTCGACGGCCCAATTAGGACTTCTGTGCTAGTTGACTATTTATTTATATGATCTCATAGGAGTAGCTGTTTCTTTTATAGATTAGTTGACAGGGGCCTTACCGACCGATGGCTTAGTTTTAAGCCGAGATATACTTGTTTGATTTCTTGATTGTGTGTGGCTGTCATGCGCTAGTAGCAAATGGTTCAGCAGGGTCGGCTTGGGCCTGAGTTTTGACATTAGGAGCCAGTTGCGCCTTTCGAGTTTGGGGCGTGACAATAACTATATGTTTCAATGTAGAAGATTTTGATAAAATAAAATCTTTAAAGTTGAATTATAATGTTTTTGAAATTTAAATTATTAAAACATATATAATGATTTTATAGAAAATATAATATCATATAAAGTTAAATGAAAAGGATAATAAATTCAACTTTTACCATGATAAGGTTGAAAAATATCTTACTCTTGCTATATTCCTTAAATAATTAAGAGTTTAGACTTTAGTTAGGATATTAACAGTTCTTCATTTTTATTTGAAAAATAAATAAATTAGATATTTATCTTAATATTTGTTGTTTTAACAAAGATATATATTAACAATTTCAATTTTTTATAACATTGGGCCCGTGTCATGGGGCCACTCCTAGATAATTGAGAGTCTAAAATTAAATTAATTAGTAGAGTATACACATTTTCTTTATTTTTATCCTAATTGTTATTTTAACAATGATATATTAATAATAAATTTTAAAATATAATTAATAAAATTATTCCGTAATATGTTTTTGGTAAAAAAACTAAAACTAAGAACCTTGATGACTATTGAAAAAATGTATCATCTTTCGCTAATATGTAATAGTAATACTCTATATGTGTATAAAGTGTCACTTTAAGTATCTAATGGTATAATGTTTCTATGAGTATAATAATTTATTATTTGACAATCAACATCTATTCATGGATCGAGAGCGTATTCAATTTTTAGTATGCAATACTATGAGTATATGATTAATAATTACTTAGGATGTGTTTGTTAAGATTAAAAAAAAATATTTTGGAATGATTTGTAGGAAAAATAAATAAGTTTCTTATTTATTTTCTTGTTTTTGATAGGTTGACAAAAATTATGATCCTAAAAGCATTTTTATATAATTTAGACAAATACTATAAGAGGTGAAGGTAGAGGGTAGGGATGTATGTGGTGGTGGAGATGAAGATGGGAGGAGCTCCATATTATGGGGTAAAGATGAGGTGTGGTTGAAAACGGAGGAAGACATATCAATGTAGAATATCATGTGTAATTTTTTTTTTCATACGTCTATTATAGAAATCATTTCCTCATTTTAAACGGATAAAAAATTATTTTCCAGAGAAAATATATTGCAAAGATTTTAACTGATCAAATATAGAAAAATTAACATTTTACATAACGAACACCACCTTAGATCCATCAAATTTCTTTTTTCCAATTTCACGTGAAAACAAACTTAACAAAAAAATAATAATAATACTTAATAATATTGAGCCCGTGCTGGCACGGGCCATTGCTTTCTAGTTGCTCTTATTTAGAAATGAGAGTTTGGGAGGACCATCATTGCACTAAAGAGTTGGACTAAAAGCTATAGAAATTGTACATTGAGGCCCACAAAAAAGATGAACTATTCTTTTTTCCTACTTTCCATTCTCCCCTTTTACTCTCTTTAGTTTATCTTTCATCTTAAATTTTTCATACATCTTTAAAATATTTTGAATTATTAATTATTATGAATTATAATGTTTTGATTTTTACGCAGTTTACAAATATATAAATTTCATTTTAAAAAAATTGAAGATATCATACGCAAATTTATGGTCAAACTTAAACTATTTGATTCTTGAGAAATAAAAAGTGTCACATAAAATGGGACAGACGAAGGATAACTCTCAATTAAATTTATTTCACTTTTTAGTTTCCATTTTTAACATAATTTTTGAAGTTGGATTTCTAGGAATTCTATAGTAGACCCATTTAAATTTGACTTTTTTGTTTTAAATTAGAGAACTTGGCCGCACTTCGCACGATCATTAAAATTAAATATTTTTGATTAATTTTATATTTACTCTGTTGTTTAATCGTAATATTATTATTTGTTTTAATAATATGAAGATTGTGAAAAAAATAAAGCTTCACAAATTTTACATCTATTAAATGAGGAAGAATATATTTTTTATCAAATAAGTTAAAATATATTTGCTAATAACAAATTCTTCCATTGCATGAAGTTGATCCTTTAATATATAATATATATTCCGGTGTACCATTCTCCTTAAATGTCTAAGAAATATCTCATAATGTCAAATAACACTGTAATACTCCCTCTGTCCCTAATTACTTGTCCACTTTTAAATTGACACATTTATTAAGAAATCAATTAATGACATAGTGAGTTTATCATTTTACCCCTATTAATTATGAAGTAGATGAAAAGTTCTGCAATTTTCAAAGTAATTAGTCATTTAATTGAGGGTATAATAGGTAAAAAAAATGTTCTTTCTTGATTTGTCAAAATGGACAAGTAATTAGAGATAACTATAAAAGGAAAAGTTAACAAGTAATTAGGGACAGAGGGAGTACTAAACAAATGCATCAGCAAATGAAATTTATATTAAAAATATATTGAATGATGACGTAATGATATCTTAATAGAATTTCCTATCCATTTTAAAAAAAAAAAAAAACTTCACCCTTTCAATTTCGTTATATCTTCTTATTTAGTAGAAGAATCATCATTTATTATATTCTACTCCACCTTAATTGTACCATCAGAGTTTTAAGAATAAACATTAAATTTTAAATAGAAATAAAAAATCATTGAAGAATGACAGAAAAAATAATAATAGTATATGAAAATTAAAATAAGGTGCAAGAAAAGCCTTTTCACGATAATATTTTAAAATATATTGATAACAATTAAAATGAAGCTGTTATTTTATCTTTAAAATTAAGTTTGATTGAATTGAATTAGTACAATGAGAAAAAATATTAAACTAATAACTTTTTAATGTTATTAAATGCATTTTCTTTTTAATTGAGTAGTAGATTAAAAGTTCCGAATTAGGCTATTAAAATAATATCTTACTCTCTCCTTAATTATTATGGTATTGCAAACATTTATTTTCCTTAAATGATGATTCATTTTTCATTTACAGTTATATCCAATTAATTTCTAATGTATTGAATGTGGTTATGGGATATTGAAATAATATATTTATCTTTCCTTAATCATAATAAAATTATAATTTAACATTTATTTTTCTGAAATGATAATTTTGTTTTAATTCCTAGAACATATTGTTTACTATATTGAATGTAATTATAATAAAAAATATTGTATTTAGTATGACAAAAGAACTCAAAAATTGGAGAAATTAGATAAATAGTAATCTTAGCTTCTAAGAAATGTCACATCATCATTTACATATCCAACTTTATATATATAAAAGAGTTAAAAAAGAAAAAATAAGTGATTTAAGAAAATTATATAAATAACATTAATGATGAGATGAAGATTAAGAAAAAACGTCAAATAAATTAGTAGTATTGATGATGATAAAAGTTAAATAAATCATTTTTTCTATTATTTAAATTTTTAACATAAAATTTCCAATCTTTTAAAATTAAAAATAAATGTTAAAAATAAAAATAAAAATCGAGGCAATAATTATTTTAAAGAAAAATATAACCAAAATTGTCAGAAAAATACGTGTACAGAAAGCAGTACACATTCCAATGTGTAGAAAAAGTAGAAGTAGATGAAGTTACTTTAGTTCATCTTTTTGGTGGGCCTCAATGTACAATTTCTATAGCTTTTAGTCCAACTCTTTAGTGCAATGTTGGTCCTCCAAACTCCCATTTCTAAATAAGAGTAAAATAAAATATAAAAGAGTTAAAAAAGAAAAAATAAGTGATTTAAGAAAATTATATAAATAACATTAGTGATCATATGAAGATTAAGAAAAAACGTCAAATAAATTAGTAGTATTGATGATGATAAAAGTTAAATAAATCATTTTTTCTATTATTTAAATTTTTAACATAAAATTTTCAATCCTTTAAAATTCAAAATAAAATAAAAATTGAGGCAATAATTATTTTAAAGAAAAATATAATCAAAATTGTCAGAAAAAATTGATAAAAATAAATAAGTATCTATTACTAAGAATGGTGTCACTACATTTTCTATTTTAACTTTATTGTTACATATGGTTAGAAACTTTTAGAAGAAGAAATGATTCAAAAATTTAAAAATAATGATTCCTTAAATGGTGATTCCTTTTCCATTTACAGCTTTTCAATTAATTTTTAATGTATTATATATGGTTATGGATATTGGAATAATAATTTTATCTTTCCTTAATCATAATAAATTATATTTTAACCTTAGTTTTTGTGAAATGATAATTTTCTTTTCATTCGTACAACATATTCATTAATATATTAAATGTAATTATAATAAAACATGTTGTATTTAGTATGACAAAAGAATTCAAAAAATTTTAAAAAATTAAATAAATATTAATCCTAACTTCTAAGAAATGTCACAAATATATATATATGTATGTATGTATATATATATATATATATCTAAGAAAATGATATAAATTACATTAATGATGAAATGAAGATTAAGAAAAGAAGTAAAACAAATTAATAATAATATTGATGATGATAGGAGTTAAATAAATCATTTTTTATTTTTTGTGAATTTTCAATATAAATTTTTCAGTCTTTTAAAATTATAAAATGCTAAAAAAATAAAACTAAAACTAAAAATCGAGGCAACAATTATTTTAAGGAAAAAATAACAAAAAATGTCAGAAACATTGATAAGAATAAATAAGTATCTATTGCTAAGAAGGTGTCACCCCACATTTTCTATTTTAGCTTTATTATTACATATAGATAGAAACTTTAAGATGAAGAATGATCCAAAAAAATTTAAAATAACAAATCAATTATGTAAAAATACATGTGTAATTCTTATAAAGTTATAATAACTAATTTCTTCAAATGAATAATTAAATGAAAGAAAAAAATTCAATTAAGAAAATAATATAAATAACACTAATTATGAGATTAATAGCATTGATGAGGAAAGGAACTAAATATGATCATCTTTTTAAATTCTTTTTTAAGAAAATATATGTAAACTTTAATTAAAGATAAATAAGAAAAAAAAACTTTAAAGATACAAAAAATCAAGACAAAATAAAAGAAGAGAGAAATTAGAAGAATAATGAGGTTGAAAGAAATAATATCTAATTTTCTCTCTTTTCAAATCACAAAATAATTTTTTGCTTGTTCTCCTCCTAATTTGATACGAATTTCATAAATAGAATGATTTTTTCTCCAAATAATTTTTCTTACCCTTTGAAACACTAATCAGCCTTCTTATAAATTTATCAACCACAATGAATTTTTTCTCCTTGTAGGAGGAATAAACATTTTTTCAAAAAGTCTTTTATTTTGAAAAGAACTTTTTGTTACATAATCTCTTTCTTTACATCAATGTCTTCATAAGAATCATGAGATATTCTCTCTTTCTCTTTTGTTAAATAAGTCACATGACCTAGAATTTGATGGACATCTTAGCGACAGAAGTTGATACCATATATTGATCATCATCGTCAGAAGAAGAAGAGCCAAAGTGAAGAAATTTGTTCTTATTTGTTACAAATGGTCAACTATTTTTTTTTTATTTTATAGTCTAAATAATTATAAACAGTTATGAAAAATGAATAGTTTTTATCTTTTCATCTTCCATTTTCATTTACTTAAATCTATATTAGTGTATTGGATGTTATAAAGGCATAATTAATCGGGTATGATATAAATACTTTTTTTTTTAAAATACAAATAAGAAATACAAAACAAAGATAAAATGTCAAAAAAAGGAGAAAAAAGATGAATAGAAATACTGGTCATAGAAATATGCCACATCAGATTGTCTATATTCAGCTTTATATATGCATGTATAGGTTCATGCCCTTAGATGTTATTTTATTACTTTAGCTGGCATCGACATTTTTGTAAATCTGATATCTACTTTGGAACATTTTATAATGTGGCATAGGCTAACAATTGAGATCATAAATTTAAAAATAATAAAATTTAATTTATTATAATACTAATATCAATATCATAAAGATATATATATATATATATATATATATATATAATTTAAAAAATATATAAAAAGTATTATAAATTGTAATAATTAACCGCTTTATTTTTTTAAAATCATATAACTAATTTGATTTACACTCCAAAATTCATAGGTGTCACATAATTTAGACATTAATTCTTCATTACTTAATATATGTAATTATATCAATGACATATAAATTGAAATAAAAAAATTACATATTTTATTTGAAAATGACGTAATAGTACTATAAGGTATAATAATTAATAACTTAACATATTTTAAAATTTTTAGTGTCATGTAATTGAGACAGAGAGAAACATATATTGGTTTAAAATAAATAAAATATTATAAATTATAATAATTAACAACTTAAAATTTATTTAAAAAATCCTTTAAAAAAATTTAGTTGGCTCTCCAAATTCAATCGGTATTACAATAATTAAAATATAGAAATTAACATAGATTGGACTCGTGCTGACATTTATGTTTTCATTTTTAAATTTTTTTATTTTATACTTTATATAAATAAAATTTTTATGTAAAAAGTATTATAAATCATAATATAATATAGCTTAATATATTTGAAAACATATAAAAAGTTTTTGTTAACTTTAAAATTTCATCTATACCACATAAATTGAGAGAAATATAGATATATAGATATTTGAAGTTGTTAATTATTGTGAGTTATAGTACGTTTTATATAATTTTCATATATATTACTCGTTTTGTCCTGATTTATGTGATACAAATGAAATTTCAAAAGTCAATGAATTTTTTATAAGTTTCTTTTTATATTAACTTGTTAATTATTGTGATTTATAATATATTTACGTAAAACATACTCTAAATAAAAATAATTAGCAACTTAAAAATATATAAAAACATACTAAAAAATTGATTAATTTCAAATTTCATATGTACCACATAAATTGAAAGAGAAACAGTAACATATATTGGGCCCCGTGCTAGCACGGGGTCCCATATCTAGTATATTAGAAGAGAGAGTTTGAGACACTTTCAACATGACTATTTTTTGCCATATTTAAAAAGCTTCAGGGCAATTTGGTCATTGCCCCTTGCTTACTTAGAAGGGACACAACAAAATTGCAAGTTAAACTTGCTTAGAAAATTTGTACTTCTTACTTTGTTATTTGGACCTTAGCAAAAGCTTTTTAAAAAGTCCATCCTTTTCTATTTATTTACAAACCATGCCTGCCGTTAAAGAATATGATGGGTCCTATTTTTTTGTTTTTTCATTAATGTCATAACACATGGGTCCCGCTAAATATTAAGTACTTATTACTTTTTTACTGTCATAAATAAATATTCTTCTTATTTAATTTTTTTTGTCTGTTATTTAAGAATATATTTTTTTTATCTATTCAGTTTCACATTTTAAGAAATATGATTTTTTTTAATCCATATTTTGCTTCAGCATTAATTACTTATTATTTCTCAAATTATTTTTCAAGATCTAATACTATTAAAGATCAATCAATAAAAATAGTGTGGTAAATAGTTATATCAATTATTATTTTCTATATTGGTGTGCCAAATTCAAATATGACAAGTAAAAATGAATAAATAAATAAAGTAATACATGTTATTAGCTCTTATATTAAAAATATTTTCTTTTATTTCACTTGTAATTGTAATAAATTAAGAAAATTAATTATTTTCAAGTAATTATCTGAAATACTAATAGTTAATTCAAAATTTTGCAATATAATTAATAGTTTCAACATGTCAGTTTTTGATCATTAAATGAAAAGATTGTGGGTATTATATTTTTTAATATCAGCTTGCTTGAAAAAAATTGTTATTTCTATTTTGTCATGTGGACTGTATCAACATTTTTTTTTAGTCACTCTTTTCAATTAAATTATACATTATGACTTACCCAGTATTGAAATGCATTAAATTTGTAGGGCATTGAACTTTCTAACTCGACAAATGTACAAGATGCTCAACTCTTTTTTTTTTTTGTTCTAATGAAAATAGTTATTCTAATGTCTTCCATATAATTTCTCATTTGAATTACATGAAAAGTAAATAATTTCATCATTATACCTTTCATTTGAAAACTTAGATTATTATCACTGTTAAATTTAGTATTCCTTAAATTTAATATAATTAGGTCATTTACAAAAATGATAATATATATTAATTAAAATTAAATAAATATTATATATTTTTAATTTTGTTCTTATACCAAATTTTATTTTTATTTTACCAAATTAAGAGAAATTTATTTATTTTTTCTTAATATTGACTTTATGATTAAGTAACTATATTAAATACTAATAGTCAAATTTAACTTTCAATACATAATTAATAAAATTAATATATGATAAATAAATTTCTATGAGTTATGTCAAGTCAATATGGACCAAGTAAAACGAAATTCAAAGACATACTTATTAAATCGGGTTCATAACTATATGTTTCAATGTAGAATATTTTGATAAAATAAAATCTTTAAAGTTAAATTATAATGCTTTTGAAATTTAAATTATTTAAACATATATAATGATTTTATAGAAAAAATAATATCATATAAAATTAAATGAAAAGGATAATAAATTCAACTTTTACCATGATAAGGTTGAAAAATATCTTACTCTTGCTATATTCCTTAAATAATTAAGAGTTTAGACTTTAGTTAGGATATTAACAGTTCTTCATTTTTATTTGAAAAAAAATATATACATATTTATCTTAATATTTGTTGTTTTAACAAAGATATATATTAACAATTTCAATTTTTTTAACATTGGGCCCGTGTCACGGGGCCACTCCTAGATAATTGAGAGTCTAAAATTAAATTAATTAGTAGAGTATACACATTTTCTTTATTTTTATCCTAATTGTTATTTTAACAATGATATATCAATGATAAATTTTAAAATATAATTAATAAAATTATTCCGTAATATGTTTTTGGTAAAAAAACTAAAAATAAGAACCTTGATGACTATTGAAAAAATATATCATCTTTCGCTAATATGTAATAGTAATACTCTATATGTGTATAAAGTGTCGTTTTAGGTATCTAATGGTATAATGTTTCTATGAGTATAATAATTTATTATTTGACAATCAACGTCTATTCATGGATTGAGAGCGTATTCAATTTTTAGTATGCAATATTTTGAGTATATGATTAATAATTACTTAGGATGTTTTTGTTAAGATTAAAAAAAATTATTTTGGAATGATTTGTAGGAAAATAAATATGTTTCTTATTTAGTTTCTTGTTTTTGATAGGTTGACAAAAATCATGATCCTAAAAGCATTTTTATATAATTTAGATAAATACTATAAGAGGTGAAGGTAGAGGGTAGGGATGTATGTGGTGGTGGAGATGAAGATGGGAGGAGCTCCATATTATGGGGTAAAGATGAGGTGTGGTTGAAAACGGAGGAAGACATTATCAATGTAGAATATCATGTGTAACTTTTTTTTTCCATACGTCTATTATAGAAATCATTTCCTCATTTTAAAAGGATAGAAAAATATTTTCTAGAGAAAATATATTGCAAAGATTTTAACTGATCAAATATAAAAAAATTAACATTTTACATAACGAACACCACCTTAAATCCATCAAATTTCTTTTTTCCAATTTCACGTAAAAATAAATATAACAAAATAATAATAATAATAATACTTAATACCAGCACGGGCCATTGCTTTCTAGTGTTAATATATGAGCGAGTTAGGAAAAAAAATTGTTTTTTATAAGCTGTGTTGCAAAAATATAAATATAAATAATTATATTATTTTATTGGAGGGTGAGACATACACGTAAAAAGTTGATGTGAAAAATGACAAAAAAAAGACTTATTTATTTGATGAGAAGTGATTTAGTGGGGTACTAAGAACCCATAATATTATATTTCAGTGTTTTCAATTACACCGAACTAGTTATATTAGTGAGAATTAATCTTCCTCTTGAATCAAGTATCAGTTAATTATTAGTGATCAAATATGACAAGTCACATAAATCATTTGTATATTATAATTATCATAATTCACTTGTAATCATCTTTATAAATTTAACTAGTGAATATATTCGCGCTTCACGCGATGAGAAAAAATTAATTAAAAATATTTAAACAAATCATTTCTTATATCTGAATCAAAAATATTTTAAGAATCCTTTCAGATTCAAATAGATTAAAATTTAAAGTTCTAGTTATTATTAAATACAGTTTAAACAATAACAATAATTGTTGAAATAATTCAATATAGTGTGAATTTTTTTGTTATTGATTACAGTCGTAATTTAAGATAACAAATATTTTCTTTTAGTTGAATCATAATCGTTTTGATGAATTGTTGATGCACTTGAAAAAAATGGATCATACAGTATTAAATATATTATATGATGTGTTTGATTTTTTTGAACAAAATGAAAAGAACACAAATGGTCATCGGGTTAAAGGTCTATTGTAGCAAAGTCTTAGAAGTAAACTTTGTATAAAAAATGCGACTTTTTAAATATTTACCATACATAATATTCATCAAAAATTCATCTATTCAATGTAGAAAATTGAATTGCAACACAAGATAAACTTGCCAAATATGCAAAATCATATAATCAAATAAACAAACAAATCAATCATATCAATGCACAATAAACAAAAATTTTATGTATAGANAAAAAAAAAAAACTTATTTATTTGATGAGAAGTGATTTAGTGGGGTACTAAGAACCCCATAATATTATATTTAAGTCTTTTCAATTACACCGAACTAGTTATATTAGTGAGAATTAATCTTCCTCTTGAATCAAGTATCAGTTAATTATTAGTGATCAAATATGACAAGTCACATAAATCAATTGTATATTATAATTATCATAATTCACTTGTAATCATCTTTATAAATTTAGCTAGTGAATATATTCGCGCTTCACGCGATGAGAAAAAATTAAATAAAAATATTTAAACAAATCATTTCTTATATCTGAATCAAAAATATTTTAAGAATCCTTTCAAATTCAAATAGATTAAAATTTAAAGTTCTAGTTATTATTAAATACAGTTTAAGCAATGTAACAATATTTGTTGAAATAATTCAATATAGTGTGAATTTTTTTGTTATTGATTACAGTCGTAATTTAAGATAACAAATATTTTCTTTTAGTTGAATCATAATCGTTTTAATGAATTGTTGATGCACTTGAAAAAAATGGATCATACAATATTAAATATATTATATGATGTGTTTGATTTTTTTGAACAAAATGAAAGGAACACAAATAGTCATCGGGTTAAAGGTCTATTGTAGCAAAGTCTTAGAAGTAAACTTTGTATTAAAAATATAACTTTTAAAATATTTATCATACATAATATTCATCAAAAAATCATCTATTCAATGTAGAAAATTGAATTGCAACACAAGATAAACTTGCCAAATATGCAAAATCATATAATCAAATAAAACAAACAAATCAATCATATCAATGCACAATAAACAAAATTTTATGTATAGAGATAAAAGAAAAAAATTAAATTTGTATTGCAACTACGCACAAACTTGATTTTTTAAAATTAAATTATTAAGTACTATAATTGAAGATTGATATCCCAATTTAGGAAAATATAAAAGTGGAAGATAAAAGACTAATGTAGAAACTCACTTTGGTCAGAATTATCATTTATCATATATATATATATTATTTCTCTCCTCACCATTATTACAATTTATTAAATAGTAAAATACTTTTCATCTCTCCTTACCATTATTACAATTTATTAAATAGTACTTTTCATCTTTCCTCATCATTACTACTACAATTTACTTTTTTCCACCTTCTATTTTTATAGTTTTTAAAAATAAAAGTTCTTGTTTATTTCTCCTCAATATTACTATAGTTAATTTTTCTTATTCATAAAATTCTCTTTTTCCTTAATTGTTTTCTTTCCTTTGATTTATGATTTTTTTTAACAAAAAAAATAGATCCTAAATATTTTATTTATCTTTCTCTGCACTATTGCTACAATTTATTATAATTACTTTTTTTGTTTTTTCACGTTGTTGGTATAAAACATTTTTTTTAAATTCCTCTTCTACCTCCTACTTCTAAAGTTGTCTAAAAATCTTATTTATCTCTTCTCCTTATTATCACTATTATTAATTTATTATTATTATTTAAATAAATCATTTTCTTTTCTTTTAAATTTCTCTCTATACATATATAGAGAGAGAAATTCAAAAGAAAAGAAAAGGATTTATTTAAATTATATGTATATGACCAAGAATTTTAAATTATCCCTTTTCTCCTTCTCTTGACATATTTTTTTTAATATATATTTATCATAATCATAATGTAAAGGTGTGTACTATCATATATATATGGTCAAGAATTTTAAATTATCCTTTTTCTCCTTCTCTTGACTTTTTTTTTCTTATTTATATTTATGTTTAAAAACTCAAAAGAAGTTATAAATAATATCTTATTAGTAGTAATTCTTTAACATATTTATAATACACACCTTTACATTATGATTATGATAAATATATTTACCTTATTTATCTATCTTCTTACCATTACTATAATTTATTGTTTTTTCATCTCTCTTCATCATTACTATAATTTATTATTTTCTTAAAATTCATATTTTTTACTTTCTATTTTTATAGTTTTTTAAAATGAAAATTTATTATCTCTCCTCGTTATAATCATAATTTATTGTTATTATTATTTACATAATTTATCTTTTAATGTAAAAAATTAGTTAAAACTAAAAAAAAAATCAAATGTTTTTTTTTCTCTCTCCTCACATTATTACAATTTATTACTTTTTCTTGCTACCTTTTATTTTTAAAGTTTCCCAAGAAAAAAATAATATATTATTCATCTCTCTTTCTTATTATCATAATTTATAATTATTTATGAAATTTTTATTCTTTCTTAATTTTTTTTTCTGTAAAATTTGTATGAAAAATATACCTTTGATCAAGAATTATAATTTAATTTTCTTTCCTATTCTTGACTTTTAAAATATTTTTTCTTATTTAAGTGCTATGTTAATAAAAATCAAAATATTCTTTGAAAGTTTAGTTTATATTTTTATATATTTTTTTCTATTTATATTTAAAAAAAAATAGAAGGAGAAAGATGTAATCAGTAAAACAAAATAAAACAAAGAGTAACGTATAACTTCCTTTCCTTTTCAGTGTTTTCTTTTATGGTAGTGTTTTTAAATTATTATTTTTTTCCCTTCCTTTTTACTTTTTTCTCAATTTCATGCCTTGCCTTCTCATTCTTTTCAAACTATCATATTATTCTTTTTTATCGGAAAAAATAATCATTTTTTTTTTATAACTTTCCATATTATTTCAATATCCTTTAGTCCTCAACTCCTCATTTTTTGTAATATAAAAAATAATAGAATGAGAGAATTAATATTTCATGGTGGCATCATTTCCACGGTTCAAAAGTTGAATATTATAAGACATTTTGATGTTTTTCGATCTTCAAGTATATTGAATTCTTAAATAGGATTTCATTTTTATTTTGCTAGATCCGCTTGTTGTAATTCTTGTTAGCATAAAATGGTCAAATCTACACAGTTATATTCTAACGAATTCATTTATACAAACAAATCAAAAAAATTGATTTATTTGAGCTAGTAAAACATCTCTAGCTATGAGTTCTTGATTTCATCTCCTGCATAATGTTTATTTACACAAATAAAGCAAAAAATCAATTTACCTGAAGTAGTAAACTTGCTCTTGCAATAATTCTTCCATTTTGTCAATTTGCCTTCGGAATATGTGCTCTCCAGCCTAGTTTTATTTGTACAAATAAATCAAAAATTTGATTTATGTAAGGTATTTAAACTTTTCAAAAATTAATTACCTGAAGTAGTAAATCTTTTCTTCCAATGATTCTTCCATTTTGTCAAGTTACTTACAGATTATGTGCTCTCCTACATATTTTTTATACTTTTTTAATTGGTTGATTATAAAACCATTACAATTGTTCATTTTCTATTGCAACAATAAATATATTTTTTATGTTAAAACTTCTCATTATTCTCTTTAATTGTAGGTTAATAGATGCATTAGAGGTATTTAGTAGATTATTATGTTATGAAATGAATTTTAAAAATCAAAAAATTGAGGAAAAAGATAAATAGAAATGATGGCCATAAAGACATGCCTCATCACCTTTTCTATATTCAGCTTTATATAGATATATATAGATTGTTAACTACAAAAACGTTATAAGTATTTTTCATGTGTGTGGAGAAACCTTTCTGTTTGGAAAGCCACCTGGTAATTGGAATTGGTGTAATTACTAGGGTAGTAATTACCAGCCTAGTAATTACATTGTCTAATAATTACACTGACCTGTTTGGTTGCCACAGTGTAATTACACATGTCATGTTTGGATGTCACAGTGTAATTACACACGTTCTGTTTGGATGCATAATTACTACCATAAAATTATATTAAATTTTAAAAATAAAAATTAGTTATTTAAAATTTATACTAGACAAATTAGAAACTTT
Source organism: Solanum stenotomum (assembly GCF_019186545.1). Lineage (NCBI taxonomy): Eukaryota > Viridiplantae > Streptophyta > Magnoliopsida > Solanales > Solanaceae > Solanum > Solanum stenotomum. Next base: position 6,069,072 of record NC_064283.1, read on the forward strand.
ATAAATGACATTAAATCAAATATTTAATATATATATATATATATATATATATATTCTTTTTTGAAAATATATTAATTAATAAACATATTTTCTTTAACTAATATTATGAAAAAATAATTGATTTCTATTTTTTTCAAATTAATATTTTTCAATTGAATTGATCGTAAAAACTAAAAGTATGAAGTTTCTACGAACATCGTGAAATGCATGTTTGATAAAAAGATTAATATATAAATAAAATTTCATAAATTATTAAATGTTTGACAAAAATATAATCTATCAAGTCTAATTAAAAAATGACATGCAATGTGAATTCAATATTACTAAAATAAATGAAACTGAAAAATATAACATAAGTTATAAATTCAAAACAAAAAATTTAACATAATACTCTTATAACAAATTTCAACATAGCATGCATAAATATGATTTATTTTATTTTTTTCTTAATAAAAAAAACGTAATTTTATAACCTTACTTAACAATAATTTCTATTTTAATTTAAAAATTAGAATACTAATAAAATTATACTAATGAGAAAATAAGCATGGCATGAAGAAATAGATAATACGAAAAAATTGCATAGAATCACGTAAAGTAAGGTTGAGAACAAGAAGAAAATGAAATATAATAATATAAAATAAAAAATAAACTTTTACAAATTTTTAGAATAATAAAAAAAAACCTTATAATAATAGAAGTAAAAAAAAAATTAAAACAAAAAAATAAAAATAGAAAAAAAAAAAGAAGAAATTAAAAAGTAATCAACTAGTAATTACCAGCAATTCACAGCCTCTGCCTGTGAATTGTATAAGTAATTACACCCTGCCAATTACACCAATTACTTGTCTAACCAAACATGACAGACAATATAATTACACCCAATTACACCAAATCCAATTACCTGTGTGTCCTTCCAAAACAGGCCCTTAAGAATTTGTTGAGTTTATGACTAACTTTAATAGTTCGAACATAAAAATTGTAAAATTTAATAAATATATAATATAATTTCAAATTTTTCCAAAAAAATCAAACATGGCCAAACAGGCACTTATTACATTAAAAACCTAAAATCAAAGTTCACGTTGGGTGAATCCGAGTCCGAATCCGAATCCAAGAGGAAGAAAGGTTCTTCCACACTTCGTACAAATAACGCATTTCTGTATTCATCAGACAAAGCTTCTATCTGCCATTGTTATCAAAATTCTGCGGCAATTCCGAGATGGAGGGTTGGGATCCGAGTACCAAATCAACCCTCACACAGATCCCTTTGTTGACAATCAAGGCCGGTCCACGTGACGGCGCGGCATGGACACAGCGGCTGAAGGAAGAGTACAAGGCTCTAATCGCCTATACATCAATGAACAAATCCAAAGATAATGATTGGTTCCGTATATCTGCGGCTAATCCTGAAGGGACTCGTTGGAAGGGAAAGTGTTGGTATGTTCATAACCTTCTCAAGTACGAGTTTGACCTCCAGTTTGATATCCCTGTTACTTACCCTGCTACCGCTCCTGAACTCGAGTTGCCTGAACTTGATGGCAAGACTGAAAAGGTTCGTTCTTTTTGCTGTTTCCTTCATCTCTATGATCATATGGTGTTGAATTTCTGCTGGTATGATTGGTTTAAGGTGTAGTAGTTTTTGTTGTTGGTATACTTGAAGTTTAGCAAAACCCTAATTTATCTTGAAAGCAATTTATTTATAATGGATCTGAATACGGTGGAATAGATAGATGCATTCCCTCTAGATTAGCCTCGAGCCAAGTGGAACGTAGCTTAAATTCAGGTGGCAAAACTTCCCTAATCTGGCAATCCATCATAACAACCACAGATATTTATCGGAATTGTGGCTTACTGATTGATTATTACTCTTTTGTTTGATCATGTAGATGTACAGAGGAGGGAAAATATGCTTGACCGTGCATTTCAAGCCGCTATGGGCGAAGAATTGGTAATTATTTTCTCTTTGATTTGAATTGAAGCTGGATTGCTATGATTTTAGTTAATTCACGATAGTATGTGTTGGTTTACCACCTTTTTTTCAACATATCAAGTTCTTTCACATGCACCCCACTCTTCAAACACTTGTTTTCTTTTTTGGTTTTCTATCTATTGTCCGAGATAAAGGAGGATAATTAAAGACTAAAATAGGTTAACAATCAGTTTTAATATAGTCATAACGTGATGTTGGGATGTCTGAATAGCGAGTAATGGATATAGAAGATTCAGATGCCTATACTAAATCGTTTGGGTTCTGATTTGAGGAGTAATTGATTAATTCATTCTTTGACTTGAGTTTAGCTCTTCAGTGATCAGACTGCTAGTAGGATCAAGTTCTGGTTGAGTAAAGCAAATTTTTGGTCAACTGAGAACATAGTAGAGTTTGAATTAAATGAATATAATTTTTCTAAGAAGTGCTTATGTTTGCCTAGGTTGATAAAGGAGTACTCTTTGCTTCATATTTGTCGTATTTTATTTTCTATATAATGGACCTGCAAATGCCTTTCTACTTAAATCTAACTTTTAATATTCATCTAGCCCCAGATTTGGCATTGCACACGCACTCTGTTTGGGTCTTGCACCATGGCTTGCAGCAGAGATTCCTGTTCTTGTTGATTCTGGCATGATTAAACACAAAGATGATGTGGCCACATCCAGTGAATCTTGACAAGGAGATGATTTTTAGCATGATGAAACCTAATCACTAGTTAAAACTGTAAACTTTATGGAGTTACTTGAAAGTGTAACTTTCCCCTCAAATTTATCATAAATGAATCACTTTGAGGAGTCATAGTTTCATGTTATATAAGCCAGGCGAACCTGGCACTTTGAGATGCAACTGTCATATCTACTGATTTATTTGAACCTGTGCTTTATGCCCTCAAATTTACTTGGACAAATGATGCTCTTCCTTTTAATTTATGAATCATATTGAGGAGGTGAAGTTTCATGTTATTAAAGCCTCGTGAAACCTGAACTTTGAGATACAGCTGTCGTATATGCTGATTTCTTTGAGCTTGTGCTTTATGCCCTCAAATTTATTAAGACTATGATGCCCTTCCTTCTTTTTTTACGAATCATATTGAGGAGGCCAATTTCATGTTATTCAAGCCTTGTGAAGTTTTGAGATGCAACTGTCATATTTGCTGAGTTCTTTGGCATGTGTTTTATGCTCTCAAATTTGTGTGGACTTGTGGTGTTCATCCTGTTTTTTCATGTTGCTCCTCGTTATTGACATAATCCTTCTGATGATGTTTAGCATTCGTCTCAGTTTTTTCTCCCCAATCATCCAAAATTGGGCAAACTAATGACTCCATGTTGTGAGCCGAAGCAGTTACTTTTTTCCTTATTTTTTGGCTTTATGTTGTCATTGGATCAGTACAAGGTGTTTGTATAACCACTAATCATTTAACAAGATCAAATGGTGTTGAAAGTTGCTTCAACTGTGAGTCAGTGGAACTCCTTGAAGACTCCTGGAGACCTATAATTCTTGATACTAGTTATTGCCTAGTAACTATTGCTTGCCTCGTATGTTGTCCATGTGACGGAAGGAGTAACTGGATTGCATTGTTCACTAAGGGCAATCAAGCTAGTTGAAGTGTGTGTCTACCTGGGGACCAGTGTGTCATTGCAATTTATGGGTATTCACAGTGTTAATTAGCCCAAGGGTGAAGACACTTTTCTCTCTTGTTGGTTATGTTGTGTCGTTATATTCTCTGGTTGTATTCTTTTGCTTTCCTATGCAGATGTCTTACAGAGAACTGGCTAATGTTGTTTGGGTACTATTTCATTCTTTCCCATCTTTGAAATTTTTTGCATCAGTAGTATCTCATTGTGACAAGCAGCTTGTCAATAGTTTGATGTGTTCCTACATGCCCAGACGTGTTCAATCTTTAAGGGTCCTAGCATTTAACTCATTACACTTCTATATTTATGGGTTCAAATGAACCCGTTGCCCAATTGCTGCATTCGCCTCTGCCTAAGTATTGATAGCTAACGCAACATCTGTATAACTGCACTGGCTAATAGAAACTTAGTTGAATGGGCCATCTGGAGTTGCTTTTGAAGAATTTAAACTAATTGTTGCACAATTGAGTGTTTCTGTCAAATCTGAGTTATGGTGAAGGTCGGAGAGTATAACGTGAATTTGTTGAGAGTGAGAATAGGCCGTCTCTTCTCTTTATTATATGTACTTGAGATGCAGTATCCATTCCAGTAAAAAATAGATTGAGATTATCAATTCTTGTCCTCTAAGCATAGAATTTAATCCAGAGAACTCAACTTCTTTTCTGTTGAATTACGTTGAACTAGAAAGTTGCTTCACAAATCTTCTTCCTGTCAGAAAAATTAGTACAATATGAGAACAACTGCAGGTATTTATTTTTTTCAAAAAAATAGAAATGATAAGAATTTCAGCAGCTTCCTTGCTTTGAAAATTTTTCAAGTTGGTGAAGAACATGTTGCACAGCAGCCTCAGCTAATTTGCTCGTACCAACCTTTCTCTTGTGACTAAGTTCAAGCTTTGTCTACAGTCTGATATCACATGATGGACTTTTTCAGTGAATTGCTTCTCAGTTCGCACAGGTAAGAGCCAATGTGATGTAGTAATAATTACAATCTTTATGTGTGTGATGGTCTACCTTTCTGAGGAATCATAAACTTTCCAGGTCGGAATAATGTTACAACTATGCCATATAGAATATTATAGTATTACAGATATACAGATGCTCTCTTAGAATGATAATCTGCTGAGTTTTGGGCGACGAGCTTTTAGGCTCACTGTAAAATAGATGACTTTTGGTGGATTAGTTCCTGAAATTCAAAGCAACTCTTCTTTCCTAACAGAGAAGGACTCAACAGTTTACAATTCGCCTTATTAGTTAAGATTGAACAAGGAAAACTGAAGTGCTATTCCAAGATCGTTTTGACATGAAACAGAGAAGAAATAGTTGGGTATGAAGCTTTCATTATTGACTGAAAATATTACAGCACAAGTGAATGAAAGTTACAAATACAACCTCCGCCTCAACCTCACCAGAAAACAAACACGACCCCAAATGAAACAAAAACAAGAATAAATAACAAAGATTCATGGACGTGAAACCTCCTTCCTCACCAATTACACATAAAATGTAACTAACAAAATAATATTACACATGTTTTCTGGTTAATCTTATTTTTCTCTTTTATATTTAAATCCTTCTTCAATTAGAAGTTTGGACCAGCTGCCAGGATCTCCTCAGTCAGGTTGCTATCACTTCCAATCTTGTAGTTTGTGAACACCTCAAAATTCTTCCTAAAGAGGCCTCCCAGCTTCAACAGGGTATCCTTGTGTGCCTTCTTGTCGGGCCACTGTAACAACAGAAGAGTTACATTAATAGAACAGTATTTGCAGATTGTAGCAGTTAAACAATGCTAAAGTGTATGCAAACTTACAGTGTTCACAGGATCCAGAATCTCGGAAGGTACTCCCTCAAGTGCAGTTGGAATCTCCAGCCCAAATACCTCGGTCTTCTTGTATTCTGCTTTCAAAAGGGCACCAGAGTGGATGGCATCGATGATCTTCCTTGTGTATGCTAACTTAATTCGGCTGCCTGATCCATAACTGTTCATAACAGAGAGATTCGTTATATATATGGTTTGATATCATTTGGGTACATGTTCTGCGCGAGTACTCTTACCTTCCACCTGACCAGCCAGTGTTCACAAGCCATCCTGTAGCTCCATGTTTCTGCATCTTCTCAGCCAGCATGGCTGCATATTTGGTTGGATGAAGCATGATAAATGCTGCACCGAAACATGCTGAAAATGTTGCTGTAGGCTCCTTAATACCATCTTCGGTTCCTGCCACCTGTGAAATATTGAAGCAATAGTCTTTACATCACATCTTGAAAGTTCAAATGTAATCTGTGAGGCATCAGATTTCATGAGGACATACCAAAGCTGTGTAGCCACTGATGAAGTGGTACATTGTCTGTGCCAAGTTCAATTTGCTGACTGGTGGAAGCACGCCGAATGCATCACATGCAAGGAGAATGACATTCTTTGGATGAGGACCAACACATGGTATTTTAGCATTTGGGATGTATTCAATTGGGTATGCTGCCCGGGTGTTCTCTGCAATCAAACCATTACATTATTGCCATGAAGCAACACCGACTGATTCAAGACTTTGAGATGAAAAATCTCAGTTCAATTCAACACAAGTTACCTGTTACAGATTTGTCTGTATAATCCACTTCTCGGGCATGTTCTTCAAAAACTACGTTTTCCAGCACTGCATAGAGCGAAAAAATATTAATTTGGGTTCACCCTGTAACTAGGCAGGAAATAACATCAAGATGATAAAGTCAGAATCAAAAAGTACCAGTGCCAAACTTTATGGCATTCCAGATATCAGGCTCCTTCTCCCTTGCAAGGTCTATGCATTTGGCATAGCAGCCTCCTTCAATGTTTGAGACACCATGATCACTCCAGCAGTGTTCATCGTCTCCGATCAGGTATCGGTTGTGATCAGTAGACAGTGTTGTCTTCCCAGTTCCTAAGATGAAGAACAAGTCCAGAGAGAGAAACATGAGCATCGAATAGAAACAATTTCACATTTTGCTGTGAGATATAAAGATAAGAGGGCACGTATTGTTGCTTCTCCGATAAAGGGAGGACCAATCCCTTTATACTTTACCTGATAATCCAAAGAAGAGGGCTACATCTCCTTCTTTTCCCATATTGCAGCCAGAGTGTAGAGAGAGAATTTGGCGCTTAGGCATTAGATAGTGCATTACCCCGAAAAGACCTTTCTTCATTTCCCCAGCATACTGTGTGCCAAGGATGACCATTTCCCTCCTAGCAAGATTGATGTCTATGCTAGTGGAGGAAGTCATATAGTGGGTGTAACGGTTACATGGGAATTGACCAGCATTGTAAATTGTGAAGTCCGGAGTACCAAAATCCTCCAGCTCTTCTGGAGTGGGTCGGATACACCTGTCACCGACCCGGTTATTGAATTGCACTTACTAACATGTTTTACATGATCTTTTGTTATTCCTTTAATTCACTAAGCCTCTTAAATGGCTGTAAAATCTAAAGATAGGTAATGTGCATATGTAAAAGTAGAAAGATACTTATCTGCTGACCTGGTAAAACATAAGAAAGTAAAAACAGAGAGTTTTAAAAAGTATCATGATCAGCTTCTTACATGTTGTGCATGAACAAGGAGTGATAGGCTCTGGCAGATACAATTCTAACTTTGATACGATTGTTTGGATCCCAGTTGAGGAACTGATCATTCACAAACACCTGAAATGTAGACCCACCGCAAAAGTAGCAAATAGTCAGGAAGAGAAGGTAGTTTTCATCACTATAAAATTGATTATCAGTCCTCTTATTGATGTGTCCAACGAACTTCTTTCTTGTTAAATCTTTTATTTAGTGGTAATTTTCCAATTACAATAAATTGCAGGTCTCACCATCCGTGATCTGTATTATCCTAAGACATTAACATTTGAGAAGAGATCAACAAAATAACTATGATCTCAATCTTTTGATAGGACTGGTCGTTGCTTGAAGCATCCTGAGTTTACTTACATAGGGTCTGGGAAAGCGGACACCCTAAGGGGTGTAATTTAAGCAGTCTATCCTGACACAAGTACTAGTGGCTGATTCTATTATTTGAATTTGTGACTTACATATTACACGGAGACTGATTTATCGTAATCTCAATCTTTCGATACTTTTAACAAAAATATCTGGATATGATTGTATGTAGTAGATATGCATAGGGAGATATTTTCCTCCATATTGGGACCAAAACTCAATGCAAGTTTGTTGTAGAACATGTGTACAAATCATTAAAGGCTAGAAAGATATGTTACTGTAACATATCCATTCCTAGGGGAAGATGAGGAAGATTCTGTTTCACCATAAACAGGAGTGTCTTGTAGCCATACTTAGCCCACGAATCATGACAGAAATGGATCACAATTTCACTAATGGGACTAAGAATAATAATTACATGAAGACAATGTAACATACAGGTTGTGACAGCTACTGTAGCCATTTCATACACCACGACAAAAATAATAATTTTTTTTAGTAGTAGCTCTATACAAATACTTTATTTTATTTACATGGGAAATAAGACACGCCTTTAGATTATCAAAGAATGACGACTATAGACTATTCTATTTTTCTCTCCCCTCAAATTCTGGAATTTAATTATTTATTGACTGATATTATTTTAATGAAGTACTAATTACATGTTCTTTTAATTAAGAAAATAAACATGGTGGTGTAGATGATGACGTGGCAGCACTAAGCAAGGGGGAAGCACATGCATAGTTTCTATAACCGTTGACATTAATAACTTTAGGATATCTTTAGCGCATTTTTAAAAAAATGTAAAAAATGATAACGGTAGCAGACTTTAGTGAAATGAAATGATAATATTGTTTAAAATACCTTCTCCAAAGAGCATAGGTAATCAACAGCTCTTTCTCTGTTGATTAAGAAAGTCTGTTCGTCCATTTCGATATTGGGTGAACCTCTGTTCATAAAAGTATCATAACAATCATGACGTTAGAAAGTGACACTACAAACTAAAAATTAACAAATGTGGATTTAACATTTTTAGTTAAGACAATTTTGGAGTAGGTGCAATTATATATATAGTTTGAGTCGAAAACACTAATTGCCGTCCTAGGAAGGAAAACAGGGGAGATAACTTACTTTCCCCACCAAAGGTCGTCCTCAGTGGTTTCGTCTCTAACAACACGTTTGTCTCTTGGGGAACGGCCAGTTTTGGCTCCAGAAAGTGTGGCCAAAGCACCACTTGACGTGATGAATGATCCCTTCTCATACTTGATTGCTTGCTCATACAACTCTACAAAAAGGAGCAACACGTAAATGAAAAGTATATATTACTATATACATCAAACAAGCAATATCCCCTTTTTTGAGGGACAACTTTGATTTTTCACCTTTTAAGGAATTACTCAAAAAGTAATAGAGAGAAATTACCAAGTAATACTGTGACTCCGAGAAAACAAGTATTTTTTATTATTCAGTTACTGTTGTATGAGATAAAACATCCAAAACTTATACATTGAATAAATAAAAGTTACTAAAAATCCTAATAATGTTCAATCAAATAATTTTATGACATATCGAAAGTTTGAAAGTAGCACAAAAGTTTTAATTAAATCAAAATGGAGGGTGGGTAAGCACAATCAGTAGAGTCAAAGATGTGAACTAGTCAAGAAAGATGAGTCATAGTGACGGTAAAATTTTTATTATTTAAATGTGAAAATTTTTGACATGAATATTTTAACATAAGATAAGATAGTAAAATTATTTACCAGCAGGAGAGAGATTATAAAGGATGTGGGTGAACTTGAGGCCACTGTCACTAATGTTAAGGGATGGGGTGGGGTGGTGATGCACAGGCTGTTGCACCTTTGGCGTCTCCGCTTGCCTTGCTGGGTCTCCTTTCACCACTTTTGGCCCCGTCTCTCGTGTCAATGACGCCAATGATGCACTATTTTTACACAACAAATGGAAAAAATAAATTAATGAACGGTTTAAAAAATAATAACTTTCACAGGCCATTGATATTTGATACTACTATTATTTGCTTTTTAAAATAAATTAGTTTTAAATTTTTGGTCAAACATACTATTAATGCTATTCTTTTCTTTTTCAGTGTACCTTTTATCTTCCGGAAATAGCGAGTCCGTGACGGTAAAAAAGTGACAATGACAAATCAAGACATTAGGACTACCATCTTAGTAATAAAATTAAGCAAATTGTATTTTTAATTCAATTTTAGCTGATTTCAATTCAATTTTTGAAAAATAATAACTCAACCCGTTTTCAACACGTTCAATTTTAGTCCAATCTACACATTTAACACGACAAAAATAATTATATCAGTAAAATTTCAGCAAAAAAACGACGCCGCTGGATAATAAGGATGGATTTACCTAATGGATTGTAGCTGCTGTTTCTGTCGTTCCTCTTCAGAAACGGCAACGCCGAATACATGAGGGGACTTGATCGGAGTAGTCGGCGCCGATTTCTTCTTCTGAAGAGAATGCAATTCGTCCAGCGTCTGAGCTTTCACCGGCGTAGCACTGTCGTCATGGCAAACCACGTTTTCATCCTCTGTCTTCTGAGTCTGGATCTTCGGCAGCCCAATCCTCCTCTTGTTATCAAAACTGAATTCTCCGTTCGACGCCATTTTTTCTCTGCAAATTCAAAAAAATCACGTTCATGAACAATAAATATGATGCAAAATTAGATGCAAATCTCAAATCGAGTTCAGAACTAGTATGATCTTATCCCACTCAATACATTTATTATATGTGTATGTAAATCAAAGTCGAAAGCGAACTCTGCACGAAATCGCTTTCGACTATAATAAAAACAGGGCATTGATGAGAAAATTACCAGAATCAGAGAGGAATAGTTGAAAAAGCTGAAATTGAAGAATAAAATTTTAAGCGAAAGGGTTGAACCATGTAAGGATGTGTTCATTGGGGCAATTGAGGTGTGTAATTTATAGTATCGCTTACACAAGCTTCAACGTTGGTTACAGCTAACCATGGTTAGTGGATAAACCCAAGAAGTTGTCAAGATAAGATTTTTGAAAAATTAATAATAATGAGAATAATAATTTTATATAGCTGGAAAAAGACAACATGTATAAGTAATGCAATTAATTATTTTCCAAATATGAATACTAAAAGTACATGAATGAAGGATGATTTACTTGCTAATCCTAAAAATTCTAAAGGAGGAACAAACACTTGAAACATAATTGAAAATTGATTATTGGTAATATCTATTTTTTTATGTATTTATTAAATAAATATAAAATATTATCTCAAATTATTTATATATAAATCTAGTAAACACGATAATAGTAGGGGTGGAAGTAGGGTATCTAGTGTCATGGAAAGTGGGGATAGGATGTAATTTATATGGAATGCTATTTATTTTCTCTATGAACTTATTTTTTTTATAAAAATATTTTAATTTTTTTAACCAATAAAACATGAAAATTTTAAAAAAATTGAAATTCAATACAATTTTCTCACATATATATATCTAGTTGTTTCTTACGTGGACAACTATAATATAGGTTATTTCTTTGGAAAAAAATCTCAAATTTGCTTAATATTGAATATTGATAGAGTCAAAGTATTTGTTGGTGTTAAAAACTAACACGATTGTAAAATAGAGTTTAACCAAAATTAGATCGTTTAATAAGTACCCATAAAAACATGATTGACCACCTAATTCGTTCAAGTTTGAACATGCTATTAATTTGCTTGACTCGACCTATTTTACGGTCCAATACAAGTCGTCTAAAGTTGAAGTTTGAACTAATACGTAAATCAAATTGCTTTGTTACTCCTTCTTTTCATATTTACATGTCGTCCTTACTAAAAATATACAATCCTTAATATTAGTCACTCCATAAAACTAATGCATAAATGACATTATTCTTCCTATTTTACCCTTATGAGTTATTAGCATTAAAAATATACAGTTGACCAACATAGAAAAACTAAGTAAATAATTTTTGTCTATTGGTCAAATTAATTGATCAAAAGAAATTGATTCATGTTCATTGATTGAAAACTTGACTTCAAAAAACCTTAAATAAAAGTAGAACAGTAAACTTATTTAGTTTCTTAATGCACGTGAAATATATCTCAATCTTAAATGAATCCTGTAGTACGCAATTTGAATTTGAATTTAGTCGGAGCTTAGCCCCTATTTGACACCCCTAATTTCATATTATTGCAAACAAAATATATATAATAAAAAAAATGGGGATAAGAATAGGAAAGTTGAGTTAGGGAAAAGTATTTAGAAGTTGGCAAATAATACGTAAGAAAGTGTTCGGTGCAAAAACGAAGAAATGGGTCGTATTTGCCGGTGGGTGGGTAGGATACACGTCAGATGAGTAATCACAAAGCCAAAAATTGACAATCGCTATTTGTTCTCTTCTTTATTCTTTCTATCTTGCTCTATGTATATTAGCTAGCATCCTCATCTGCAAAAATTTACTGTAATTTATATGATGAATTTATCAACTTGGCCTAATAGCACGAATATTAAATTACAGCCTATTAGCTCCACCCTTTTAAGTAATAAGCTGGTCCACAATCCCCCACCCTATTCGAGTCAGAAATTTAGCGATAAATATGTAAAACTAAATATGCATTCATAATTTAATGTAAGTGTGCATCGAATCATTCTTCGCCTAAAATGGCTCGGCTCATGCCCAATCCTTTTCCTCCCCTGTCGATTTGTCCTCTCTTATTTGAACCTCAAAGGTAAGGTGGTTCAAGCAGGTTCAAAATTTGAATTGGCTTAATCTCGCGAAGTGATTGTCCTTGTTGAATTTGGCTTAGAAAAAGGAGAGATTACACTACCAGGGGCGGCTTGTAAGGCTCGTAAAAAAGTCCTTGGCCTTAGGCCCCCAATTTTAGGGGCCCCCGTTTTTTAGTTAATTAGGTAGGATTAATTTTTTTTTAAAAAATATATTAGAATTAAGACAATAAATGCAAAGGCCCCATTTTTTAGTTAATTAGGAAAGATTAAATTTTAAAAAAAAAAATTGTTAGAGCTAAGTCAATAAATGTAAATGGCTAAATGAAGTGATAGTCATAGATATGACTATGACTTTGACTTTTTAACTTTCCAATAAAAAGTTGTGTACTTTTTTTAAATGTACAAGTTATCTCTATTTTTTTTTTACCTTATTTTTTTTTCTAATTTTTTTTTTTTATATATTTTATCCTCCTCCCTTCTATTTCTTCTCACTTTCTCTTTTCTAATCTTACATCTCACTCTTATTCAAAGCTAAAAAATTTACTTATTCTATTGATAGTTTATATTTTCAATTTGGAAAAAACTATAGTGCAGCAGCCCGATTCATTTTCGGAAATCAAGTCTTCATAGCTTTTGAATTCGGTAATATCATTCTAATTTCTAATATTATTTTTGTTTTGTGTCTTATGTTTATTATATTTTTTATTTGATATTGTAAATAGTGTTTAAAATATTTGTTAGATTTTAATATGTCAACTAGAAAATAGATTTGAACAATTTGAAGTATATGAAAATATTTTTGGTTTTCTATTTAGTGGGAAGAAATTGAGATCATTAGATGATGAGAATTTTAAAAAATATTGTCTTAATCTTGAATGTTCCTTAAAACATAATACTCACTCCGATATTGACGATTTAGACTTATTTTCTGAATTAAAAGTTTTAAGGGAAATCATAAAAGTAGAAGACAATACTCTAATTGAGATACTCAATCAAATAAAAAGACTTGATTCTTTTCCAAATGCTTACATTGCTTATAGAATAATGTTAACAATTCCTGTAACAGTTGCCTTAGCCGAAAAAAGTTTTTCAAAATAAAAAATAATAAAATCTTATTTAAGATCGACAATGTCTCAAGAAAGATTAAGTGGTTTGGCTATATTATCGATTGAAAAAGAATTATTATAAGAGATTGCCTACACAAAAATTATTAACAACTTTGCATCTCAAAAAGCTAGAAAAATAGATTTAAAATAAAAATATTTATAATTTTTTTTAAGGCCTCTAGTTTGATTTTGGCCTTAGGCCACCAATGGGTTTGAGCCGCCCCTGCACACTACATCTAAAATTGATAAGATATAGAACTTCTAGAAAACAAATGATGTTTTTGAAGTGTTTTATGTGAAAAAATATTTTTTGAATATTAGGATATTAACAAATGTTGATTAAGAAGTTACTCCCTAAATATGAAAAAAATGATAATTACTACTACTTTTTTATCATCTTAGGAAACTCCTCCTCTTTTTCGTTTCCCTTTACCCCACATCTCGAATAAATTAACAAACAAAAAGTGAAAAGAACGCGTAAAGTACTGTTAAACATAGGAGACAAAGTTGTGAAAATCCTTAGGAATCAAATCCGACTGACGTGTAGTAGATGAGGTTGTTCCTTGCTTAATTAGAGATTTTAAATTTAAGCTTTGAATATGACAAAATTCTTAATAAGAGGCAAATGAATTCTATGCGTGTGAATTTAAATTAATCAAACTCCAATATAAATATCAAACATCGATCGGAACAAAAGAAAAAAGGAATCAAATCTGGGAACGTGTACATTTTCAAGTCATCTAATTAAGACACTTTTTCAAAAAGAAAATTTTTCTTTAAGTTGCTACCTACACCAACTATATGGTAAAGTTGTATCTGGGGTAAATGTTAGCTGTTTAACTCACCAATCTTAAACGAAAGTGGTCGAGAAATTTCTTATCTTCTGTTGGTAACAGTGTTCATCAATTAACTATCATATATATAATTACATATAACTTTAACCAATTGAAAATGTTCAAATTTGCTCTCCAATTCTACCTAAAAATATATTTATCAACTATTAAATATAAATTTATGCCTGCGCTTTTGCACGATCTTAAAATATCTTATCAGAATTAATAAATATAATATCGAAATATTTTCTTAAAAAAAATTGCCTTCAAATCCGACTAAATTACGTCTAAATATTCTTAATTCATTTTACTATTAACATCGTCGTATATATATATATCATTACTTAATGATTGTGAACTTTTAAAGCTATTGAGATTCTTGTATAATTTAAGTGATACTATATTTATACTTGCTCTTTATTGAGAAGTATCTTAAACGAAAAGAATCTCAACAAACTTTTTCTTTTTATTGGCAGACAAGCAAAATGAAATTTTTCATTCTCTGACTAAGACAATATTTTAAACAACATGTATTTGAGTTAATTCACATTATTTCATATATTTTATTTATTTAAAAACAAGTACTTTTATTAGGTAAGATTAGATTTTTGAGTCATTTTTAATATGTTAAAGACATTTTTGATCTAATAATAAGTGGAAAAAGAGGTAAATTTGATTCAATAAGTGGAAGAAGGCATTTAAACTAGTTCTGATACATTGACGACATTTTTTTAAACCTTTTTCATATATAAAATAAATAAAGAAGAAACTAACACATGAATTTAACGAGTTAGCTGGGTCTAAACTATTAAAAGGTTATAAGACAAACTTTACACCACAACCAAGAACTTCCCAAAATTTCTTTTATAAATCAAAAGAAAACTAAACAATTGTCAAAGTACAATAAAAATAAAATAAAATTTATTGACATATATAATTAGAATTAGAAAATATTTTTAATTTATTTTTAAAATGTCAAAAATATTTCTGATCTAATAAGTGGAAACAGAGAGTTCCCACTATAAAATTTTTCTTACATTATTTTATGAATTTTCAACTATAACTACCTATATATAAATTTCATGTAGTTTCAAACTATAAGATAAAAATTCTCTATTTATCTTACAAAAATAATATATTTTTCTTTTCCAAGTTTTTCCAAGTCAATAAGAATTATGATTTTTCTAAATACATAAGCAAAAATCAAGACATTTTAACAATTGATTTAATAAAAATTATTTTGAACTCATTAGTTCAATTTGTTGTGTGCCCATAAGAATATAATTCCCTCCTTGAGTCATTGTTGTCTAAGATATACACATTCATATCCTTTAGAATAGAACAAAAAATTGTTCTATTAATATGATACTTCAATTTATAAAATTCAACAACCTCAACTGATGGAGTAAATCACACGACTCTATAATCTTTTTGTTTTTAGAAAACACATGCAAAAAACAGGAGAAGAAAATTCAGATGAAGTATCATCATTTAATACAATGTGAGTATTGTATGATGTACACCCTTGAAAACTGGATTAAAATTATAGATTAATGGGAATGAAGTATCATCATTTAATACAATGTGAGTATATTTTTTCAATTATTATTTTTAATTACGTTAGATAAACTGTCTAAATTGAAGATGGTCCTAGTGCTGAAACTCTACGTCCATTGTCTACTTAGAAAAAAAAAACTTAGGTCTTTGCAAGTTTTGATCAAGCATTCATTTGGATGGTTCAAAAAGGAAAAAAAAGTATCTTACTTTGAGGATCGTTTGATTGGTAGTATGAGATATATAAGAATATTTTATTGGTTGTGACATCTCATAAGATTAGATCGATATCACACCTTCTATATATATGATATAATTAATTTCATCATTGTAGTATAAATGTAGGAGAAAAATAATCTTGTGACTAGCTAATTAATATCCATATAAATATATAATAAAATAATCTCATATTTTATCTTGAAATTATTATCCTTATTCTACCAACTAAACGACCATGAATTCATGATTAATGATTAAGGATAGGGTAGAAAAGCCCAATATTATATTTATTTCTTTTAACATTTATATCAAACTATATTTGCTAATTTTGTTAAGGTATAATAACAGTAAATACATATTAATTAACAATAACAAAGTAATAAAAATTGTATAAAATAAAACTAATCAATTTGATATAAGTATTATATATGTGAAAAATTATATTTTATGGATTTCAACGGGATACAACAATTTATAGTTCGTATAAAACTAGTTTATACATAGAATAATTTCTTAATAAATAATGAAAGTCAACTTTCTTGAATAAAAATAACTCTGCCACTAGTATATACACGTACGTGTGTGGGCGCGCAATAATAACTTGTTTGACCAATAAACGTTGTGGTGGAGTGGTAAGTACTCCTTTATTGTTTGACCAATAAACGTTGTGGTGGAGTGGCAAGTACTCCTTTATCATTAATCAAAAGGTCTCGAGTTCGAGCCCTCTTGGGTACGGAATCGCCTTTGTTAGGGAGCGCTTTACCCTTCAATGTGGAACTTGTTTAGTCGAGCTCCAATATGGTTACCGGACATCGAATGGGAAACAAAATAAAAATAAAAATAACTTGTTTGAAAAATCTATACAACCCTTTGCTAATGAAAAACACATGAGTAAATATAAATTTAAAATTTAAACCCTAAAAAAATCATGTACTATATTATTTTTGGAATATTTACATCACGTATAATATATATTCCCCGTCTCTTTTTAGTTATTATAATTTATTTTTTTATAGTCAAACGATATGAATTTAGACTAACATTTTAAGATGTATTTTTTCATCATATTAATATGAAAAAAGTTACAATTTATAGAACTTTCCGTGTAGTTTCTGTATCAAATTGACTCTCTAAAAATTGCAATTTTGAAAATTAGTCAAATTGACTTTCGAAAAGTGCAACATGATAACTAAAAAAGGAAGGAAGGAGTAATATTATATATGCGAATATTTATTTATATAATATCTTAATCTTGTATATTAAAATGTATTGTAATATATAAAAATATTTATACATAAATATAAATTAAATCATATATTTATACACAAACTATGAATTATACAGCACAATTAAAAATTAAAAATATTAAGCGTAATTTTTCAAGATAAATATTTAACACCAAACAAAAAAAGAAGAATTTAATCGCAAAGCACAAAGCGTCAACCCGTGAGGAGGGATGGAGGAATTGAGTTAGTCCCAAAATAAATGAACATATTTTTATTTTTATTTAACAAGTATTTATTGCCATAATCAACGTTTTAATTATATTGGATTTCATTTATTTGATGTAAAGTCCATAAAGATATACTTTTTTAAGGATAATTTTGTAATAGTATAAAATTTTCTTATGTTCCATAAGTTAACTACATTATTATATAAATGAAACAAAGTAAATATATATTATAGTTTAATTTTTTTAAATGAATATCATTTTTTTACACTTATTAACTACATTATATAAATGAAACAAAGAAAATATATATTATAATTTAATTTTTTTAATGATTTTTTTTTTTTT